>NW_019154131.1:9207001-9235291 GCF_002288905.1 Enhydra lutris kenyoni
ATTATGTTGTATGGTTCTCTTTATATAAAACTAATTGATGATTATAAACATCAGATTAGTGGTTAGCACTAAAGGGAAGTATAGATTTAGAGAAGGCAAGAGGGAGTCTCCTGGGATTCTGGAAATGCCCCAAATCTTATGAGTAACTACAACTCATAAGATGGATGCATCTTTTATGCAATTTTATACTTAAAATTATATGCTAGATCTCAATTATCACATGAACAAAATACATCAGTAAAGATATGAGTGTTTGCTATATGACCATAAAAATAAAACAAGCTATTTCTATTTCATATCATATAAAAATATTTTCAGGTAAGTAAAGTACCAAAATTTGAAAGGCAAAACTGTAAACATATTAGAATAATATGTGGAAAAATATCTTGGACATTTGTTAAACACAATGAAGCAAAACCTCAAGAAAAAAAATATAAATGAGTGCCTTAGGAAAAGCAGTAAGATTAAATGTACAGTAAAAGTGAAAGTATCAGCTGCAATGGGAAAGAAATATTTTCAAGTTTATAACTGACAAAGGATACATTTATAAATTATGTTTTTAAGATATCCTAAAATCAATATAAAAAAGACAGAATACTTACCAAAAGGACAAAGAATATGAAAGGAAATAAAAGAAAGTTAAATTGGTATGTGTAATCAAAATATGAAAAGATAAAAAGCCTCACTAGTAGTCAGAAAAAAAAATGCAAATAAATAATTCATGTGCGTGTCAGCTGGGCAAAATTATAAATTTTGTTAACACAAAGTGTTTGGAAAGAGTGAAACTCATCTATTTTTAATGTGAGAATACATATTTGTAAAGAGTTAGCAATAGCTAATAAAGTTGAATAACTACATATGTTTATGACCTATAAGAGAGGCATAATAATAGCACCCCAAAGACATCCATGTCCTAATCCTTAAAATCTGTAAGTATGTTACATTACATGCCAAAAGAGACACTGAAGATGTGATTAAGAATCTGGATATGGGGAGAGTAACCTTGATTATCCAGTTGGACCCAATGTAATCCCAAGGGCTTTTGAGGATGAAAGAGGGAGGCAGAAGAGTCAGAAGATGTGCTGATGGATGCAGAGGTCTACTGATTCACTTGCTGGCCTTAATTAAAGATGGCAAGGGGTTACAAGCCAAAAAATGTGGGCTGCCTCCAAAAGCTGGAAATGGTCCTAGAAGGTATTATGCTAAGTAAAGTAAGTCAGACTGAGAAGGAGATATATCATATGATTTCATTCATAGGTGGAATCTAAAAAACAAAGACAAAAACAACAACAAAAAAGAAAAAGAAAAACCAAAGACACCCCCAAACAGATGAATAAACAAACAACCCCCCCCCCCCAAAGAATCAGCCCTATAAATAACCGAGGACAAACTGATGTTGTCAGAGGGAAAGGGGATGGGAGGAGGATGGGCAGAATGGGTGAAGGGAAGTGGGAGATACAGGCTTCCAGTTACAGAATGAATAGATACAGATAATAGAGTCAATGATACTCTAATAGCATTGTATGGTGACAGATGGTAGCTATACTGGTGGTATAGCAGCAAAAAATATAGAGAAGTTGAATTACTATGTTGTAGACTTGAAACTAATGTGATATTGTGTGTTAACTATTACCCCCCACACACATACCCACTTTTTTTTTTTTTTTTAGCTAGAAGTGAGGTACCTGGGTGGCTCAGTCAGTTAAGTGGTGGGGTCTTAATTTCAGCTTAACTCGTGATCTCAGGGTCGTGAGATTGAGCCCAACATTAGGCTCCACACTCAGCATGGAGTATTTTTGAGATTCTCTCTCTCCTCCCTCTGCTTGGTCTCACTCTCTAAAATAAATACATCAATCTTTAAAAAAAAAAAAAAAAAAAAAAGCTGGAAAGGTAAGAAAATGGTCTTCCCTGGAGGCTTGCCTCCAAAAGGCATGCAGCCCTACCAACACCTTGATTTTAGTCCATTTCATTTCAGACTTCTGACTTCTTAAACACCAAAGAAAAAAAAAAATTTGTGTTGTTTCTAGCCACTATGTTTGTGGTACTTTGGAAAACTGATACAGCCTAGCTTTTCCGTTTCTAAATATAACCATTTCCATTTCTTATAGTATCTGAGGACATAAACAAGAATGTTCCTGGAAATATGGTGATAATAAAAACTTGAAACCAACCTATCTCTAATTAGGGAAACAAATATATTGCCATTATTTATATTTTCCAGTATTAGGTGCTAGTTTAAAAAATGAATAAATTAGGTATGTATATGTTCAACATAGAGATATTTGAAAAATAAATTCATGAGTGAAAAAGGAAGTATAGAAGATAGAGGCAATACATGTATTAGTTTCTTGTAACTGCTGTAACAAATTACTACAAATTTAGTGGCTTAAAACAACACGAATTTATTTCCTTACACTTCTGGAGGTCAGCTGAAAATGAGTCATATGTGGCTAAAATCAAGGTGTTGGTAGGGTTGGTTCCTTCTGGAATCTCTAGGGCGGCATCCACTTTCTTGCATTTTCTAGCTCTGGAAGCCACCTGTCTTCTTTGGTTCATGACCCATTCAATGGCATTACGTTACCTTAAATCTCCCTGCTTCCATTGCCACTCTGCCTTTGTCTGCAGTCAACTGTTCCACTGCTTTCTTCTTATAAAAACACTGGGGAATATGTTCAAGCTTCACCCGAATATTCCAGGTGATATTCCAGATCACCTCCCACCTCAAGATTCTTGACATGATGATACTTGCCAAGTCCTCTTTGCCATATAAGGCAACATTCACAAATTCTAAGGATTAGGACCAGGATATTTTTGTGTTCCATTTTTATTTTGTGTTCCATCATTTACCATTTGGGTATTTTTTTTAATGCACAGAATTCAAGATATATATAGTTAATAGATGTAAACATATTTAGGGAAGATAACAGACTAAGGGAGTTTTGTTAAATGGCACAAAAATAAATCATTTCCAATTTTCTGAAAATGTTTTTCAAGTTTCCTAATGTTCTAGTGTCAGTGAGTAAAAAAATAAGTGACCGTTGAACCAGACATTTCACTACTATGTTACAAGAACCACCAAATCTCCAGTCATGGCATACCAGAGTCTTCACTGTCTTCTATCTCTGTCTCCGTCAATCAATTCTACACATGTCACTTGAAACATACCTATTCGTAGTTATAACTTTCCATACTGGAGTCCATTGAATAGAAGCTGATGATTTTTTAAAAATATAACCTATTCAACTTGAAAAAAAAATAAAGAATCAAATCTACAAAATAACAGAAACCTGAGCAACTTCAGAGAACAAGGTAGAAGGACTATTGGGCTGTTTTAGGGGAGCTACGATCTGGATGAGTGAAGAGTATAGGGAGGTTTGAGGAAAGTGAAAAGCTATGAGAATGGAAATAAGATCATATCAATGGAAAGTTGCAACCTTGCTTAGTGTTGAATTGCAATCTTGAGTGTTGAATTCAGGCTGGTGGCCAGGAATTTATGAATGATATCAATCCGGCATGTTACATGATACTTTTTTCTAACAGCACTCAGTCTTAGGGTACAGATGTAAAGATATCTAAGAGCTTGGTTCAACCAGCACTAAATTTTCCCCAAGGAGGACAATAAAAAGAAAGGACAAGAGAGTAAAGAATATATGTATGAGTGATTTTACTGACATTTCATATGAAGTGAGCTCAATAACATGGGAAGTGAGGAGAGGAGGGGACAGATAGTTAGAAGGGAAATGGTTGAGTTGATCAACTGGAGACACCAAGAGATAAAATTTTGCAGTAAGACGATATAAGGATGGGACAGCTACATGTCAGGTTAATGATTTTCGGGGTGAGCAAGTACGGGTGATGACAATGTCCAGAATATGACCATGGAAATAGGTGGGCATTTAGTTGATTCTGATAATGTCAGGAAGCTGGATGGAAAATAAAAATGTCATTCAGGTATTAAAATCTTCAATAAATCAGGCTAATAACTAGGGCAATACCTTGAGCAATTAAATAGATTGTGGTGTAATTCTGTGATAAAGGAAACAGAGGACAGGAAGGCATAGCTTTGGAGGGTAAATCTACCAGCTCAGTTTTGTACCCAGTGAGCCTGAGTTTCCTATGTGGTGGCAAAACAGATCTGTCCAGTAGGCAGCTGGCCACATATATTGGACAGCAAGAAGTACTACATTACTGGGGCACCTGAGTGGTTCAATGGGTTAAAGCCTCTGCCTTTGGCTCAGGTCATGATCCCAGAGTCCTGGGTCCTGGGATCGAGCCCCGCATCAGGCTCTCTGCTCAGTGGGGAGCCTGCTTGTGATCTCTATCAGTCAAATAAATAAATAAAATCTTAAAAAAAAAAGTACTACATTACTAATTATAGATAATTATTTAATTAAGCAAACTAAAATGAGATGAACCAAGTAGATTGTCCAGATTATTTTAATTCTGTCAGAAAACTTACATGATATATCACTGTACTTTTATAATACCTGAAATTATTGCTTATAATTTTATGTGGGCACATGATTTATATGTTCCTTATATTTTACACACACACACACACACACACACACACACATTTTGTCAACTTTATCACTAGCTTTTTTATTTCCAGACCATATTTTATCATTGATTTTGTTTCTCCGGTGCTTAATAGAGGGCTGTGAATATACTAGATAATATATGTCTCTCTTTCATTTACTAAATATACAAATATTCAATCTATCCTTTGAATCATGCTTCTGAGGTTTTCTCAAATGCAGATAACAGTTGTCTATGCTCTATTTTGATGATATTAAAGTCTCTATTCACTCACTTTAGGGAGTGGATCTGACACAGTTAATATTTAATTCACTCCTACAAGTATCTTTTCTTTCTACCTTTTTCTAGGGTAACCGAAGAATATTCCGTTTGTGATTGATTACATCCTGGCAAGGAACAGGGTTAAGAAGTCAGGCAATGTCAATAATAAGGAAGTACAGCAAATTGATTAAGTTTCTATTCAGAAATTTACTCTCAGGCTAATTGCTTCTTTATGTAGGAAACTAAGCCCTGACTCTGGACTGAGTAAATAAGAACAAGTTTGAATTTTGAATTTTTACAAGCATGATGGAATTAATATAATCAATTTTCACACTGTATCCTAAAGCCATGTACACAGAAAGAGCAGTGGACTTAAAAATCAGATAAAATCTCCTTTTAGGTTTTACCAGTTCTTAGTTACATAGTTTTTGGCAAATCTGTGCTTCTCTGACCTTAAGTTTTTTCACCTGGAAAATGGTGATAATGAAGTGAAAGATATAAAACTACGTGGTTTATGAAGGCTTTCTATAAGCATGTCAATATAATTAGAATGAATAGGGAAGTGTAACTTCATTCAGCATAGTCAGCACTGTAATGAAATCTCAATTAATCACCAAAACAATTGAAGATCTAAGTTCCTTCCAGGGGTGCTACAAATTTGGCACAAATGGGATAATTCATTCCAAAGTTTATTTTTCAGGAGAAAATTAACTAAATATAAAAACACCCTGATAAAATAATACAAGAAAAGGTATGATTCATGATGGTGTTTTTTGCAGTTTTGGTGATTAGCTTGCATTTTGTCACCAGAATCCTCAAAGTTCTCAGAGACATTCCAAAGTTTCAATGAAAACCTTAGAAACCTAAGTAAGAAAGTGCAGGTGTAGAAAAAAAAAAAAAAAAAAAAAAAAAAGAACCCAGCTCAGTCAAGAAGAAGAAGGGAGATGGGTCAGTAACTCTCTCTTCCAATTAGCGCTTTGAATAAGCCCAGTGCATCCCAATAACAGGCCCTCCATGGTCACTGATGGTGACAGGTAATTGTTGACCTGGCTTTTCTCACAAAACACTGATCTTCCATCTTCCCTAATTATTAGTCCTAT
The DNA here is from genome assembly GCF_002288905.1 of Enhydra lutris kenyoni. NCBI lineage: Eukaryota > Metazoa > Chordata > Mammalia > Carnivora > Mustelidae > Enhydra > Enhydra lutris. Next base: position 9,212,902 of record NW_019154131.1, read on the forward strand.
TCTTTCTCCACTCTTTGGCTAAGACTTGGTCTGTTCTTAATTTGGGTTCTGCTGCATGGGAGTGCTTAGCATTGCTAATTTTGGAATGAATTACTTGAAGTGGAACCTTTGAGAGAAACTAAATCCCAAACCCTGAATTCCTGGGTCGGTTATGTGAAGTTTTCTACCCTGTACTTTTCAAAACCAAGATGTTCTTTTCAAAACCTTTCCAAACTCAGGCTTGTTGAGAATCCGGAATCTGTGTCAGAAGAACAGACGTTGAAAATACACAGCCATGTTTCCCACAATTCCACCAGCAGTGCGTTTATATAAAAATGATCATCTTTAATGTGACATTAATATTTAGCAAAAGAATGCTAAAGTATGACTAAAGCTAAAATAAATAAGTAAATAAAATGAAGTATGACTAAAACTGAAAATCAAGCAAATCAGCCCTCAGACTATGAGTTTGCAGTGGAAAGCCTGTGATTTCTTTAGAGTGGATGACTGGCCGATAGGCTTCCCAAAGGGCAAGAATTTTATTCTTCCTCTTTGAGATGGGAAGTGTGTCTTTTTTTTTCCTCTGGTTGATGTACTCTGGATATGGTACGTGTTCTGTGTTCCGGAGGTGGCTCTGGCCATGGTGGAGGGAGCCCAGCTTTGAGCCATTTGACTGTGTGGATTTAATTAGGCTACATATTATATACAGGTTGCAGGAGTACAAATAGTTTATTTGCTTCTGTTTAACTACAGGAGGTCACTGTCCAAAAGGAGGAAGAAAAAAATACTTTTTTCCATTTAAAAATCAATGTTATTCATGAAGTTAGAAAAGAAAAAATGTACAGACGCCTATAGATTAGCCCCTGGATAAGATTATTCAAGTGAAGCACACCTGTAATGAACTTTAAGAAGCATTTGAATTATATAGTTCATAGCTAATAATTTCTGGGTTACTGAAAGATTGATAAGTTGAAACTCAGGACTTCAAAAATTTTACCTTTTGCATCTAGTTTCCAGGACTGCGTATTTTATAGGCTGACGTAGAAAGGTGGATGGAAAAAGTGTGAACTGTTAGAAGGGACTCTGGGCAGAACCTCAAAGGGCCAGGATGCTATTTTCGGTTCTTCAGCTGACTAACCTTGTTAGCAGAGGCCACTCAGGTAACCTTGCGAGATTTAATTTCTTGCTTAGAGAATTCCAACAGTAGCGGGAGTTCTGACAATGACCAGCTGTGGGGCTTTGGACAAGTCACTTGACCTTCCTGAGCTTCTGCTCATATTCACAAAGTGAAAATCAGAATACTCACCTTCTGGAGTTGCGGGAGGATTGCATGAAAAAATATACATAAAGGATCACTCAGAGAAACCTGAAACAGAATAGCGACCATCATGAAGGCGATTACTCATAAAGATGTATAGTGCAATTACGTTTTATTTTAATGGAGTGCATGTGTTTATAGTTGTTTCCTATTTGCCTTAAAGTATTTTGCAGTTCCCAGAGACACTTACATGAAGAGGTTACTTCAATGTGGGGCGGCCTAATCTTATTCTGTACTGTATCAGACTTTTCTTTCTTGAAGCAAAGCTGCTAGAGTGAAGTTTGGATAAAGAAACGGAAAACATGAATACCCAGTGATTGTAGCATATCTGTTGTTGTACTTTCTTTTCAGCACAGGCTCTAGGAATAGCACAGAACCAGGAAATTTGTTACAAACAGGATTAATTAAATGATTCACTGGGCCTGTGCAGAGTTTTTTTGCTTTTCCTGTTGCATGTTAGAGAGAAAATCCAGTATTAGAGAGAACATGCTCTTCAGGGGGTATACTCAAGATGGGCAAGTTTTGGTCTTTAAGTTAGATGTAGATGACATTAGTCAGTGGGAGAAATCATTTTTGGATTTTCTCCCTCACCCCTCTCATTTCCTGGCCTTGAGTATTTTATTTTTTAGTTCATCTTTTTTCTTTTATCAGATGTGTATTGCACATGAAAGAAAAAATTGCAGAGAGAAAAGTGTTTAATTTTCCTAAGGCTGAGAAGCTATAATGTCTTTAGGGTAATTAAATTATGATTTTGTGACTCTTTCAATAAGGATCATCAAACTTGATGCCTTTAGAGCCTACAGTCGATCCTTTGAAAGCCACGGCTAACTTTTCACTATTTTCCCACCTGGAGACCTAGTCATCTCAAAAGGGAAAAAAAAATATGCTTTCTACTTCAATTGTTGGATAGCATCTTCATATGTTTTATTTGTAAAACAAAACATACACATTATGAAAAGGACAAAACATGCACAGAGTGAAAAGAAACCATGTAGCTTGCATAGGCACATATTTTTACATATTTGTTTCTAAATGTACAAACAGGATCTGCTCTACAAAATGCTCTAGGATGGTATTTGTTTCAAATTTATGTAATCAGTCATGTTGCAAGATGGTATTCGAAAAGAAGCTTAAAGATGTGTTATCCTTGTTTCATATCTAACACCCTCTCTCTCTCCCTGTGGACCAATAAATAGCAGAGATGAAAAAATATTTAACGTCAAACAATGCAGTAAAGTACAGAAGTATTTATGTTTCAAAAGCATAATCACGACTAAAGGCGAAGTTCCAGCCAGGAGAGAAGCTCTTGTGTATGAGTTGAGCTCAGTTAAAGTTCAGGGGGTTCTGGCTCATTGGTAGATCTTCAAGTTTATAAGCAGATTTCCAGATGTGATCCTATCAAACTATAACTTGAGTTCAGTTCATTAAAATTTCGCTGTTGATCAGGACTCTCAGTAGGATTCCCAACATTCTCTCGCTCTCATATATTCATTTTAATGGTCCTTTGGCAGGCTGGATCCTGTACTCGTAGTTTAAATGACAGGCGTCACTCTTCAGCACATGATTATCTGATTCTTGAACCAGTGCATGCAAAACAAGACATGTGCGTTTCTGGAAAACCAGGCCTCGCCAAAAGAGTGGCTGGCACAGCCTCCCACTGGCAATCAAACCCAAGGATCTTTTAATTATGAAACAGAGCTGGAAAAAAAGGGAGAGAGAGAGAGAAAAGAGAAGAAAAAAGTGTCCTGAAAAACTAGACTATTACTGTGCTTCAGTTCTATTAGTTTATTGCCAAGGGTTCCAGCAATGCTTACTCTGAACATAAATGTGTCTCTTAAAAATGATTTAGGGTTTTCCAAAGATAGAGATGATTCCAAAATAATAAAACCCCTTGGCCTGGCTGAGGAAGACTGAATCATCTTTTATTAGGAAACTTTATATTTTCCTGGGTTACTAAAGTTGTTACATAAGGTCACAATTAGCACATTAGCTGGCCCTAATCTCCAAGGGATAAGATCAAACACCCAGTAGAGCAAGAGAGATGGTATGCAGTGATAGGACCAGTTACTCCCAGGCTTTTGCAGCTGTGATGGGAAAGCATCACCTGGTGACCTGTACTGACCAGTGTTTTTTGCAGACATAACTCCACTTGAAATATGCTCCTTGCTCAAGTTTTGGACTAGTCTTCCTGCCAGTATGACTACTGGAAGACATCGTAAAGATTTCTTTCAATCGGAGGCCAAGGCAAAGTAGAGGATCATTCCAAAAGACAGATAAAATAAGAAGGGGAGGGACTACTTGACAGAATTAGTATATTAAACACCCTAATTCCTTTTAAACCAATTTCAATGATTGATGGGAATTTGAATCTATTCTTTTCTGTTTTCTGACTACGTGCTATTTCACAAATCTTACTAGAGAAGACTCTAATTTTTTTTTTAGAAGTTAGGGAACTTTTTCCTACTGGATTGGCTTATAAAATTTTCGATGAGTTAAACCTGGGGAGCAGGAGTGTACATTTATATACTCTTCATAAGTTTGTATTTGGGATAATACCAGGACAATTTTTAATTGGATTAGAGAAACAGATGATAATCCTTTGGGAAAAAAGATAAATAAATAGCATTTTAAAGCAGAAATTGACAAACCCTATAGCACAGACCTCTTGAGCTGAGAGTAGTATTTACATTTTTAAAATGGTTGTGAAAAAGAGAGAGAGAGAGAATATGAAACAGAGACAACGTGCCCACTAGGCCTAAAATATTATTTATCTCTTGCAGACAAAATTTGTCAGCACCTCTTCTAAATTAAAGGATATCTTACTGTACACTTTTAAATCATTTATCACCTATATTCTGGAATTGTAAATATATGAAACACAAAACTGAAAAAAGAACTAAGAATAATTTCTCAAAAATTAACCATAGTATATTACAAGTGTGCCCACTGTACGATTCCATCTGCGGGAAGGTTATAACCAAGCAACAATAGAGCTATGACACTAGAAATCAGATTACTGGTGACCTCTGCACGATATTGACGAGAAAGCTGCATGAGTGAACTTCTTAAGGTGAGGGAAATGTTTTATATCTTCATTGGGGTAGTGGTTACCAAAGGATATATACAGACTTTAAATTTCCTGAGATTTCCAGTCAAAATGTACAATTGACTGAATGTGCTATAACTCAATAAAAAAAAAAATCACTAAACAAAAACATAATACATTCATGATTTACACACCTTCATTTTGTATAATATAGAACATAAAACAGAAGATAAAGAGAGAAAATTCAATATCATCCAAAAAAAGAACCATTACCTACAAAGTTACCCCATTTAGACTGACAAGAGATTTGTCAACAACAGTAATAGAGGCCAGCATAAAATGGAATATCTTTTAAATACTAAAAACCTAAATTAAAGCCTTAAATTCTATAACTAGCTACATCATTCAAAAATAAAAACAAAATAAAGCCTTTTTCAGGAAGCATAATAAGAGAGCTTTGGATATAAAGGGCATCAATGAAAGAACTACTAAAGAATGTGCTTCAAGAAGACAATAGAACTTAAAGGAAAGAAATAGTGGGGTGCCTGGTTGACTCAATCGATAGAGCATGAGACTCTTGATCTTGGGGTCATGAGCTTGGGTCTTATGTCGCGCCAAGGCTTACTTAAAAGAAAAACAATGGAATTGAAGAATCAATATAGAACTAGGAGATAGATATATATGGGATAAATATAATTAAGCATTTACTATAAAAAAAGTAACCATAATAAAATGATTAATTTAGAAGTGTTTGAAAAAATAAACTCAAATACCAGAGAGCTCATATAAAAATTCATTGAGCTGTATACTTAATGTTTGTACATTTCACTGTGTATACTACACTGAAGTTTTAAAACTTTCCTAGAATAAAAACCCTCTTCTCTCACCATCATTAATGCAAAGATAAAGGTCACAATTGTTTGAAGGCCTCCTATTCACCCAATTGGTGAGGGACAGATTCCACCCTAGAGTTACGGGAATGGCTGATCACACAACACCTGACACTGAGCAGATGAGATGAACAGACGTTTATTAGTTACCCAGACCCATAGCACAGGGTGGGAGGATATGGCTGCAGGAGTTGAATGCTGGCATGAGAAAGAGACCTTTGGTAGGAAGGCTTTGTTTGTAGGATCATGAGTTTGGAGTGCCCTCTCATTCCCATGGGAGGGTACGACTGACTTGTTTGGATAATCCTGTGTACTGCCAAGGACTGAAAGGACCAAGGACCACATATCAGGGATAAGCAGAAATTGCACCTGTTCCTTTTAATAAAGAGTTTTTCTTGGCGAGGGGACTTTAGCTGTGGGAGCAGACTGGGGAGGAGAACTTGGAGCTATGCTGTTTAACGCTCTCTGGTTTCTCCCAGATGTTGAGGCAACACATAACATCGGGCCTTAATGTTCAACATTATATCACTTATATATTATATAATGTTCAACATTATGTCACAATCATTGCCTTGCCTAAGAACTCAAGTAAGCCATGGGAGTGATAATACCCAAGTGTTAGCAGTCTTTGGGTAGTTATGAGAGGAGGATATCACTCAGTAATATGTCTAATTCTTATTTCTAGTTCTGAAAGAGTAAAATTTGAAGGAAAGGAGGTGGAAGTGAAAAGGCAGAGTGTACTTATACTGTTGATAATAAAGCAGTGAGGAAAAAATGGTATAGTCTCTATAAATTGAAGTTTGTTCTTCAAGGAGCACGTGCACACGTGTGTGTATATTTTTGTGTTTCTGAGAAAAAAAGGTCCACACTGAGTTGTCTCAATGGGTTATATACCAGGCGGAATACCTCATGAGAAACTACATTGTGGGCATCAAAGCCTCAAATAGATTTTCCTGCTGTAGGACCTGGAGACTTATCGTCAACTACTCAGGCTTAAAGAGCATTTTGACGAAGGGGAAGGAGAAATCCTGAAACAAAATTAAATACTAAAGCTGGAGATGTTTAAAAAAATTGAGTGGAAAATCACATAGTGGAAGTCCAAAGAAGATGCTCTAGTGGGGAAAGAGGTAGATCTATGGATAAGTAAGGAAGTTTAGGAATTAGGTCTTCTAGAAATATAATTCCAGCAAAAGGACACAGTCCTGTGTTAATATTTCATTCCCATCTCTTCCTTACCCCCATATAAATTCATTTCTTAAAAGTTGGTAAGTGTAAAGAAAAAACATTCTTTTAAGCCTTAGAAAATGATGTTAGAAGAGCTCTGTTTTACAATATTATTAATAGACTCTTCTGGAAAATATTTAGCATTTCTGATTTTGATGAGTTTAAGTTTCTTTTGGGAAGTTAAATTTTCCTCACCCAGCTAATCATCATTCTCTTAGTAAGCCAAATGACTTTTAACTAGATATTTCTTTCTTATACCTAGCTAACAATATTTTCTCTCCATTTTTAGTTTCCCATAAAATCCACCCAAAGAGAAATTTACATCTTCTCCCTTGCAGACAAGTTTGAAATAAAATTTTGACATGTGCTCACCATCAATTTGTCTGAAAATTTGCTTTTAAAATAGACAAGTATCGATTTTCCTATTATAAAGAAAACATATGGTAGGATTTACTTCATGACTGCAACCACTTTCCTATAGTCAAAAACAATTCTGTAATTTGAAATGCGGCAGAGAGCCCTTGGAGGAGCAGGAGAGGATAACCCGTTAGGTCAATAATTGGCTGAAGAATAGAGGTTAACCTGTGGGATTGATCCTTGTAGATGTGTGTAAAAATATTTAAATCTCTACCCGTCCATTTGTAGGCATATGTAGAGAAATCCTGTATCTAACTTGGTAACCAAAAGCTTCACATCTGGGAATCAGAAAATAAGAATTTCAAAAAGCCAATTAAGGCTTGGGGGAGCCTCTTGAAGTCAATCCATGGCCATCTAAATAATTTTCTCTAGGTATATCAAATAGAGTCCATCAGCTGCAATAGTTTTTAACTGGAAGTAAGTTTGCTCTTCACCCACCTCTTCTGGGATTCTTGGCAAGGTCTGGAGACATTTTTAATTGTCCAGAGTGGGGTAGGGGAAGCATTGTCATTGATATGTAGTTGTTAGAGGACCAGATGCTGCTAAATCACCTATAGTGCACAGGATAGTCCCTTACAACAAAGATCATCCAGCCCCAAGTGTCATTAGTGCCAAAGTTGAGAAACCCTGAGCTAAAAATGTGAATGGTAGTAACTTAATGATGACAGTGTCAAAGGTGGCCTGGGTAAGCCTGTGAAGGGTGAAAATGGCTAGAAGTTGGGCACCTGGATGGCTCAGTGGGTTAAGCCTCTGCCTTCAGCTCAGGTCATGATCTCAGGGTCCTGGGATGGAGGCCCATGTCAGGCTCTCTGCTCCTAGGGGAGCCTGCTTCCCCCTCTCCCTCTGCCTGCCTCTCTGCCTACTTGTGATTTCTCTGTCAAATAAATAAATAAAATCTTTTTAAAAAATGGCTTGAAGTGAATGATAAAAAGAACTATCATATTGTTCAAGGCTTTACCAAGAAAAGTCGTATGGAGAGGATGTTATCTTAAAATAAATTTTAAAAGAGTAATAGTAGGTCAAATGGTAAAACTCTTCCCTCCTAAGGGTTAACCATGCTTCAAAGAGTTAATTTGAATAGGAATGGGAATGAGTACAGTAACTATTGAAGGCAAGGGAGGTTAAGAAGGAGAAAAAGGGAATGGAAGAGAGAAAGGAAGAGAGTGAGCCTCCAGCAATTAATAATATCCAGCCAACTGGAGTTAGCAGGGTTAAGATTCTGGCTGCCGTTGCCTGGGAAAAAGGCCTTTCTCTCAGGGAGGAAACCAGTGACCAAGTTCAGGATAGTGTCAAATTAAGGTTGTATTCCAATAGAGGGGCTATGAGTAGGAGCCAGGGAATCAGATTATTGGGGAAGTTGGAGGCAGGGGCACCAAGATAACCAGCTGAGTGAAAAAGAACTGGAAGCAAAGCCAAGATAAGCAGAAAATCACATGGAACACAGCACAGGAACTGAGTGGTAAATGTGGCAGCTGGTTTTAGAGTCCCAGGAGAAATGCTCTGGGAATCAGTCTGTGGGCACAGCCACATCATGAAACTTGTGCCCACGGCCCTCAGTCGCACTCTTCTGGCTCATCAGACCCGGTCTAATTTTATCCCAATGAAAACTAGAAGATCTCATTTGACATTTCCTTGGATGTCCTTGTACAATGTGTAACGAACCCAGACAGGAATAAATCTTGTTAAGGCTTAATTCTCAACAGAGGCAGATACCTGCTCCATTCATCCTGGACCCCAGAATCTTGGTGTAAATATCTGGTGCGTTCATATACGTGGGCATTTTTCTTGAATAATATCTTGACAGTTAATATATTCAGTTAGTTATTAAGGTAACAAGAGGATTGACTGAAAATGACTGAACAATATAGCATTTAACTCTTTAATGATTTTATTCCCAGAATAGTCCAGGTTAGTCTTGAAACAAAAAGGAAAAGATTTCAAGAAAGTTTGGTAAAATAACTTTACCAATAGTAAACTGGAAAAATAAACTGAATTGTAGAAATTTTGAATGGAACAGGTTTTGAGAAAAATAAGCTGAACCAGTGAAATGGGCATTATAGTCCTTTGTTACTTCATTCAGTCTTTCCAATCTGCAAGGTCTGTGTTGTTTTAATACATATACTAGGAAACCAACCTACAAATCATGTAGGTAGGCAAGAGAGCAGCAAAATATGTGGGAGCAGTATTTCATGTATAGCGGGTCGTTTGTTTGGGGTCAATAAAAGAACCACACAAAGGCATCAGACTTTTTTTAAAAGCATAAGTGGTTTTAGCATGATAGTGAGAAAATTGGGAAGTGGAAATAAACTCCCACCTCAGAAGTAAAGACACACATACTAAGAAAATGCCTGTTTAACACAAACAGTGGCCACATTTCTTGATCTCATGACAAATTGATTCTACTTACCTGGCTGTGGAAAATGAAGGGTACTGGGGCAACCCATAAATAATGTCTATGGGCAAAGCCCAGATCTATAGACCTTTATTCAGTTAAAAAATAAGAAAACAAAAACAAAAACAAAAACTCTAAGACATGGGGAATTTGAACCATGCATAGAAAAGAGACTTCTCAAGACACAGATGAGGATATTTCTGAAAAATTTTAATGACAAGCATCAGGATACAAGAAAAACCTGTTTATTATATTTATAAGCTAGATTATATGAGGTAAAAAACAATTATCCAGTATCAGTGGCTTCCAACTAATAAGTGTAGTTCCTGTTCATAATACTTGTCTATCACAGGTCTGCTTATCTTTATGCCTTGTGTGGCTTAGTCTGATAGAACTGCCTTTTCTCCTTTGGCTTTCTTGATTGCAAAACCAGGAAAAGGGAGCATGGAAAACTAAACACTGACTCTTAAAGCTCGTACCCAGAAGTGACATACATTACTTCCACTCACATTGCATTTGCTAAAGCAAGTCATAGAGCCAGGCTTCAGAGCAAATTAATTTAGAGCAACCCTACTTTGTGCTCAAAATGAGAACACTGATATTTATTAAAAATTTCCCTAACAATTGTCACAATCAACCCTTCAACTCACAAATATATGGTTGGCTTTTCTTTTTATCAGCAAATTATACTTGTCCCCATTCCAAGTCCTCTCCATTTATTACATTACATGTGCCTCCTTCCTGAGATCTATCTGTTCACTACCCTTCAATAAAATTCTGTATGTATCTTCTCTTCATACAGAAATCCATGAACCAAAATGGTAATTATCTGTCCTTCATGGCTTCTGATATGAAACTGCTGAAAGGATCACATTACCAGAGAAACATTCCAATTCAGAAAAGAGGGGGAGAGATTCTGTAGGCCCTGGTTCAAAGGAATTCTGATATCCTTCTAGGTTATTACAAGAATATTCTATTCCAAAGGTAGAAAATTCTCTTTTGTTATCACTTGCTTCCATTCCCTGAAATGGTTTCCATGTTCCTGACTTTTGAGGTCCCTCACTGACGTTCTTTTTATGTTATCATCTTTGGGCATGGGTGGAGAGATTAATAAAGCTCTACCTTTGAGACCAATTAGCTTTCTCAGGCTGCTTCCTGGAATATAGAATTTTGTGGGACCAAAGGATCTTACTTGCAATTAGCCACAAATAATAAGGTAATTACGAATGACCAAGCAGTAATTGTTCAGAATCTACGTATGTATGTATGTATGTATCTAGAGATGTCTAGTGATATTGATAGAAATGTCTATTTCTACAAATATAGAATGATAGATCCTGCACATTTGTTGTATCTATCTATAGATAGTATAAAGATATAGAGATATATATCTCCAATCCTTATATAGATATACATAATAAATGAAATCTATAGATATGTATATAGATAACTAGAAAGAGAGAATTTAAGACTTTAGAGAAAGATCCAAATAAATAAAAGTGATGATATCTCCATTTTAAATTCAGATTTTTGCATACATTACTGAACATTGTAAACATATCACTTCTCTTCATAGTTTTCTATGAATAAAATATATTATAAAAATATTTACCTTGATTTATCATGGAACTGAAAAGTTGTGTATAATGTTCAGGTGGAAGACATAAACACAAGAATATCCACAGACTTTTGAAAAACAAAATGAGACTGAAAAGTACATTCAGTTGAAAACTTAATTTTTAAAAATCTGTATATGTATATAAACACATGGAAATGGAAGTAGAAGGACACATTCTGAAGTCCTGATAGATGATACTGTGTGAAGAGTAATTGGAATGAGAAGGTGAGAGTGATTAAGGAGATCTTTTAATGTTACTATGTATACTATGAATTCTTTATAATGAAATTAAAAATGAATTGATGGAACTTCTAGTTCTGTCCAAGACGGAATTTCAGCAAATAGATTTACATTGCAGCCTAAAACAACCAAAAATGACCAAAATATATGAAACAGCAACTCCAAGATACTGAACATCAGACAATGAATGATACCCTAAGAAATAGGGAACAAGAGCAATGAACACTATCACTGCACATCTTTGCCTTGGAAATTTTCCAAGACACAAAAGAAGAAGGCAGGTGGAGTGCACTGTTGAGGAGATAGAGCCAAGAATCTAGAAAGACTCTGGTTAGAGTTTGCAGGAAGAGTACTGGAGAGGAGAGAGCTGCACAAAGACAGCTCTAGACATCTGAAGATGGTCCACCTCTAGTATTCAGATGAGCATTGGTAAGTGCAAGCACGTGAGACAACTCCCACACAAAAGATTAATAGTAACTGTGCCCAGCAATTATATAGGAATAAAATAATGCCTATTCTCACCAATCAGATTGGAAAACCTCAAGATTCATGAGGCTCTTTGGGTAAAGTACACATGAGCATCTTGCCTCAATAGTTAGGAATAATCAGCCCCAGATCAACGACCACTACTTTGACCTCCCATCTCCCCAACAAATCTTAAAAGCAAGACTTAAAAGGGTAAAACTGTTTCAAGGCCTCCCATCTCCCCAACAAATCTTAAAAGCAAGACTCAAAAGAGTAAAACTGTTTCAAGGAACTTAACCACACTCCAGAACAAAACTCAAGAATATTTACGAGAATACAAAAATATCCCACACCTCAAATGATAAAATTCATAAGATCTAGCATTTAATCAAATATTACCAGACATTCCAAGAAGAGGGAAAATATAACCCAGAGTGAAGAGGAACATCAATTACTCAAATCCAACACAGGCATTAGAATTAACAAAGAAAACAGTAATTATAATTGTATTCCATATAGTCAAAGCCTTAAGTAGAAACATGAAAAAATTTCTAAAATACCCAAAGAGAAGCAAGTTTTGGAGCGTAAACTACAATTTGTGATTTTTAAAAATACACTGGAAAGGATCAATGAGCCTGGAGACATAGAATAGAAACTATCAAGAAAGTATCATAGAGGGGGGAAAAAAAAGAAAAGAGAAAGAGAGAATGGTACATCTATGAGCTGTGGGAAAACTTCACAGTTTAACATATATGGTATTGTTGTCCCTGGAGAAGGGAGATTTAGTGTCGGAAAAAAATTATTTAAATAGATAATGGCCAAGGTTTTCTAAATATGATAAAAATGATAAATTCACGGATCTAAGAATATCTACAAACATGAGAAACATAAACCACATTGAGGCACAACATATCACATTGCTCAAAGCTAGTGGTAAAGAGAAAAATCTTAAAAGCAACCAGAGGAAATTTTTTTTAAATTAAATATCAGGGAACAAAGACAAGAATGATATCCAGTTTCTTTTCAGAAACATTGTAAATGAGATGATAGTGCAGCTGCATTTATTAAGTAATGGAAAAAAAAAAAAAAAACCCACCCAATGTCAACCTAGAATTCCATATTTAGCAAGAAAATCTTTCAAAAATGGCTAGGTAAAAATGTTTTTCAGACTTAATGACCAGAAGATTCATGCTACAAAATAAAATAAAATTAAAATAAAAATAAAATAAAAGAAGTCCTTTAGGCAGAAGTAAAATGATACCAGGGAAATTAGGGTCCACACAAAGGAAATAAGAACACTGGAACTGTTAAATGCATGAGTAAATCTATATATTTTTCCCCCTGTTATTTCAATTCTTTATAAGATAATTGATCATTTAAACAAACACTGGGTGAGGATTCATAATATTTAGGGTATAACAACATGTAAAAGTAGATATATGACAATAATACAGGAAGGTCAGGAAGGGAGAAATGGAAGTTACTAATATAAGTCTTTTGTAAATGTACACGTAACATGTACATTTACATTCAAGTTTATTGAACTAATAAAAGAACTTCAGAATACATAACCCAAAAGGGATAGAGAAACAGGTACATCTAAATTATCTAAAATTATAGTCAAAGATTTCAATATTCCTTTCTCCATAATTGAGAGAACAAGATAGAAATTTAGAAAGATGCTGAATCTATAGCAATACTATCAACCAAGTCATTTCTTGACATTTATAGTAAAGTCCATCCTAAAATAGCAGAATAATCATCCTTTCAAAGTGCACATAAAATATTTACCTATATAAACTGTATTTTGTGTCAAAAATTTAAAATGATTCCAGTTATGCAAAATAGTTTACTAAACACAATAGAATCAAATTCAATAGAAATCAAAACAGAAAGATATCTGAAAAATTCCCATATAGACTAATATAGACTAATATATCCCCCAATAGACTAATATACTACTTATATAATTTAAAAATATTTAAAATACTGGAAAAAAAAATGAAACTACTAGAACATCATTAACATTGCCCACACATGTCAGGAGTAAAAAAAGTAGACATAACAGAAAATCAGCTAATAAGCACAAATGAAATGTCTAGTTCACAAAGAATACAGAGAAAAAGGAAAGTGAACAGAATTAATGATAGATAATGTAGCAAGTGAATGAGTAAGAGCTAAGTTCCAATTTAAAAATAGTATTTCTGGAGAAACAACAAAAGTGATACAGGTCTGGAAACATGTTTTCATTGTAAAAGAAAATACTTCCCTGAGTGGAAAACATTCACAGGTAGCAAAATGAGAGGCAGTCTTTGTCAACAATTTTGCCAGCCTGTCATAATGATGCCATTATAAGTCATGGAATCTATCTATTAAAATCACCTCAAATGAAATAATGGAGGTGTGAAATTGAAACATCATGACAAATTACTTTTATGACAGAAGATAGTATATGCTACCCAGATCACTTCCCTACTATACAACAGAAACCTAGCTTTGGGGTTACTTTTGTTACTGTCCTCAAAATGGAACACATTTTGATACGGAGACTTGTGAAAAATAATCATCACTTAAGCTGCGCATTAAAATCCATGTCATAGGCTGTAGCAACATTTTTCTAGATATGTCTCCTGAGGCAAGGGAAATAAAAACAAAAACTATTGGGATTACATCAAAATAAAAAGCGCCTTCACAGTGAAGGAAACAACACAATTAAAAGGCAACCTACTGAACTGGAGAAGATATTTGCAATGACATATCTGATAAAGGATTAGTATCCAAAAATGTATAAAAAACTGATACAATCTAACAGTCAAAGAACAATCTAATTTAAAAATGGGCAGAAGACATGAACAGACATTTCTCCATCTCTATATGTTTTTGATATTCAGAGGCTCAACAGACACATGAAAAGATGCTCAACATCACTCATCATCAGGGAAATGTAAATCAAAACCACAATGAGATACCACTTCAAACCTCTCAGAACAGTTAAAATAAAAAACAAAGAAACAAATATTGGTGAGGACGTGGAGAAAAAGGAACCCTCATGCACTACTGGTGGGAATGCAAACTGGAGCAGTCACTGTGGAAAACAGTATGGAGTTTCCTCAAAAAGTTAAAAATGGAACTACCCTATGATCTAGTAATCACACTACTAGGTATTTACCCCCCAAAATACAAAAACAATAATTCAAAGGAATACATGCATCCCTATGTTTATAGCAGCATTATTTACAATAGCCAAATTACAGAAACAGCCTAAATATCCATTGACAGATGAATGGATAAAGAAGATGTGGGAGGGGGTGTGCATGTGTGTGTGTGTGTGTGTGTGTGAATATACGTATGAAAATATGAATATTATATATATAAATATTATACATATAATGGAATATTATTCTACCCTATAAAAGAATGGAATCTTGCCATTTGTAACAACATGGATGGAGCTAGAGAGGCTAATGCTAAGCAAAATAAGTCAGTCAGAGAAAGACAAATACATATGATTTCACTCATATGTGGAACTTAAGAAACAAAACAAACAAACAAAAAAAAAAGAGAGAGAGAGAGAGAGAGAGAGAAACCAAGAAACAGACTCTGAACTGTAGAGAACAAAACTGATGGTTACCAGAGGGGAAGTGGGTGAGGGATGGGTTAAACAGGTGATGGGGATTAAGGATAATGTATGGAATTGCTGAATCACTATATTGTACACCTGAAACTAATATAACAGTGTATGTTAACTATTCTGGAATTAAAATAAAAATTTTAAAAAGAAATAAAAAGGAAGTAAAAATACCTCCATGTAATAAAATCTGAATGGCGTAATGCATAATGTTGTTTTGAGTACACAATAAAAGGACAATAGGAAAACCACTTTAGTCCTTGACTTCTTGAATGATTTCAACATTGGCCTCAGTTTTAAATTAAAAGAATAAAATGCTAGTCTAACCTAGAGAAGACAGTCATTTCCAAGATTCTGGAAAATGCACAATAGAATTGGCCAAGTGGTGGACAGAGTGCAACGAGCTAGATCTGCGGTTTTCAGTCAGGGGCAGTTTTGTCCCCCAGGGGGCATTTTGGCAATATCTGGAGACATATTTAGCTGTTGCAACTCAGGGCAGAGGGTGTTGCTACTGGCATCTCCCCGGTAGAAGCCAAGGATACTGCACAACATTCAATAGCAGATCCACAGGTATGGAAGAAATTAAAAATTATAAATGAATGCTATATAAAAATCTATTACAATGAAAGCAGTTAGGTAAAAATTTTAGAACACAAAATAATACTGTGTATTTTTATGGAGGCATTTATACATAATCAAATACAAAACAATATCATATGCAGCTTCAAAGTAAGGATTTTCTCTAGGGAATGAGAGAGGAAAAGATGGAGTTGAGATTTTAGCTCCATGTACAGTATTTTATTTTTTTTTTAAGATTTCATTTATTTATTTGACAGAGAGAGATCACAAGTAGGCAGAGAGGCAGGCAGAGAGAGAGGAGGAAGCAGGGTCCCCTAGGAGAAGAGAGCCAAATGCGGGGCTGGATCCCAGGACCCTGAGATCGTGACCTGAGCCGAAGGCAGAGGCTTAACCCACTGAGCCACCCAGGTGTCCCCAGTATTATTTTTATTTTAAAAAATAGGATATGAAGGGCAGCCTGGGTGGCTCAGTAGGTTAAATGGCTGCCTTCGGCTCAGGTCATGATTCCAGGGTCCTGGGATCGAGTCCTGTATCAGGCTCCCTGCTCAATGGAGAACCTGCTTCTCCCTCACCCTCTCCCTCTGCCTGCCGCGTTCCCTACTTGTGCATGCTCACTTTCTCTGCCAAAAAAATAAATAAAATCTTTAAAAACTTTTTTTAAAAAAAAAAACTAGGATATGAAACAAATTCAATGGAATGTTAACATCTATGAAATCTGGGTGGTCAGTATTTGAGTGTCTGTTATTTCATGTTCTGTTAGGACACATGAAAATGTCTCATAATTCAAAATAGAGAGGGAAAATTTTAAATAGCTCTTGTCATAGAATTTTGGCAAAGGTCTTTTTAAACAGCTACGTAAATTAAATCTGCTGATTTTTCTCAGGCTATTTTTCCAAATAATTCAAATGGATTCATCAGGGATGATTTCTATTTTTAAAAAGATATTACCCCTTGATTTCACTTTGATAAGCTGTAGGAGTAAGTTAAGCATTTTCTGAGAATACTCAAATCCAGTAAATGTCACAGATCTAAATTCTGAAACCCACTCAAGAGAGTTGAGGTGTTCGATCTTAATGATTATTGGACAACCAAAAACAGAGGTATGAGCCAAGCTCTTAGTCCGTGGCAGTTACCATTAGTCCTATCCCTCCTCTCATTAGCTGATGTTTCTGCCAAGCCTGTCCTTGCCATCACTCAGGCATGACACTATGTGAGGACTCAGTGTCGTTTGCCACAACAGTCCTGTTTGCCAAACCCAGATCTAATCACTGAAATCGTCACTACTGTTCTCAACACCTCTTGGTTCAACAACTAACCTACATCTGTACCTTGCAGCCACTCCCTTCTCCTCTCCTCCCTCCAGGTCCTGTTTGTCTATTATGGAAACCATCCAAGCCCTCTTACTTCTCTCAGTCTGGGGGGATTTTCCCCAACCTCAGGCAGACCACGTTTCCCCTCTTTCTTTTACCTTCAGCTTTCTTTTCCTTCCTCCTAGGAGTCATTCAGTTTAACTCACACCAAATATGCCTAGACTCTCCCCAAAGAGAAGTTGGGTTGGGATCACGGCTTGATTTCAACTTTCATTTTTATTTCTGACTTGCAAAAGCTGTTAATAACTCCTTAGGGTCAAAAAGCTCAGAATTCAGAGCACAAAACGTGCCCTTTTTTTTTTTCTTGTGAAATCTCAAAGACACGGTACCCCCTTATATCAGCTTATACAGCAACCTGAGCAAAACTCTCAATAGATAATTCTATTGTATTTTGCATAAATATCACATGATCCCATTCTTGTATATAGTTTCTGCCAACGGTCCAGATGTAAAATCAAATTGAGATTTGATGATGAAAATCATCAGATGGGAATCAAATTCTCTTTGAGAAGAGTCCTCTGTTACAGTTGCACATTTTGGAGGTGGGGAGCTCTTTGCCCCCTCCACTTTCTTCAAAATACTTGGTTGGGTGCCAGGATGCGAACATACAAATGATATACCTTCAGTTTACCAATTCCTTGTAGCACACCTTGTGCTTTCAGCATCATTTTTTCTCTTACCCCTGACCTGCCTCTATCAAAAGACAATTTCAGAGTAGGAAACTCCCTAAATCCTTCCTTGGGAATGATCGAAGCCATGAATTAATTGTTTCTGCTATCTCCTTTCTTATTTTTTTGATGCACCTTTTGCACTGTGTCCATCTCACTGTTTTTGGCTGACTTGCTCCCTCTAATTTAAAGAACTACATAGTATTGGCTTTGTTGTTGCTCACAGAAAGCTCTTAAAGTTTTTTTGGAGGGGTCTGTTTACATTTAAGCTTGCATTGGATTTCCCATGTTTCCTGGGCTTCCTTTCTTCCTTCTCTAGGACGGGGTTCTTACTTTTTAAAAGATGCTTTTCACCAGAGTAGTCCCTAGGATACTTATTGTCGGTAAAGCAGGCAGTATTTGTTTGAATATCTGAGCATTAGATACGTGGCCTATATCTTTCCGGGCCTTCTAATTCCCAATAGGTAATTGGTGTTTTTAGAGGTCAGCAGGCTCTTTATAGATATTTGGACAAAAATATATATGTATATAGGTGTTTATGTGTGTGTACATGTATGTGTCTGTGTTTCTTCCTTTTGTTTTTTCCCAAACTAATGCCTAAAGTTTGTGTTACAGCTCCCTTTTCTAAAATTGACTAAACTACTTTTTTTTCCTTTCTTTTTCTCTGAACTGTCGAATTCGTTTCTTTCATGATCACCACTGAAAACATACCACAGTACTCCCTGAAGTAGCTCCTATTTCTTGTTCAGAATTGAATCTAGATGATGCACTTGTTAGTTATCGCTGTGCTACCAGCCAACTCCAAACTTGCGGCTTTAAACAACCAGCAATTTGGAATGTTCATGAGTCTGTCAGGTGAGCAGTTATTCTGGTCTTGGCAGGGCTTAATCATGTATCTATGACCAGCTGTAGGTTGAATAGGCAGCTCTAAGCAAAGCTTTTACATATTTGGAGGTCCATTGGCCATAAGCTGGGGTGGGGAACACCCGTGAAACAACGGGACTTTCCTTACATGGCCTCTCATTCTCCACAGGGGAGTCCTAGCTTATTTAAATGACAGTGACAGAGTTCCAAGAAAGTATGGAAGCAGGAATTGCATCTTAAAGTCTAGACTCAGAACTGGCAATTGTCATTTAGCCACATTCTATATTGGTGAAAGCAAATCACAAGGGCAGCCCAGATTCCATGGGTAGGGAAATAGACTAATTCTTGGAAGAAAAGCTGCAAAGTCTGTTATAAGAGGTGTAGATACAGAGAGGGGAGCAATCAATGTCATGTTTATACTCAATCTGCCTGCCATTCTTGATTTCCATTAATTCTTATTTCTAAACATCAAAGTAAACTGAAAAATATTTGCTGACTACTTACTATGAGTAAAACACCTCATTAGTCACTGATAGAATCCTATTCCAAAGAAATATAAAATCTTAGGTAGGATAGAAGAAGGTAAAAATTAAATACTATCAATAGTCCTGATTTATGAGTAGACTATGATATAAAATTTCTTTTTTCCAAGCTGACTATTTAAAACCTGGAATATAATTTTCCTTCAAAACATTAAATGGTGATTTGGAATACAGACAAAGCAATTTTTAAGTCATAGTTTATGGTATACAATGTAATGCCCAATTTAGACCATAAATATTTTAGGAAATACTTACCTTTGTGAGAGGTTTATATATTTAAGCTTTTGAAAACACCAGTAAGTTTCTCACCAACATCCTTCCCACTCTCTAATTCAGGGATAAAATCATAAAATGAATTACTCTGAAGGTAGGAAAATTGCCAAGCACTTTTGGATGAATTATCTATTTAATTTTAGTATTAAGCTGAAGACACTGAAGACAGCATTAGTATATTCCTTTTAATAGTTGAGAAAATTAAGAACCAATGATGATATGTAAGTTACCTAAGACTACAATGCAGGAAATAATAGTGATGAGTACCCATCTGCCTTCAAGTGTCTTCTCTTCCCACTATTCCACTCTGCCATGCTAAACAAGTAATGTTACATACAGCATCTGAAGTGAAATGAAATTAAACTCATAGGCTAACACTAAAGACATCTGCCATATGCACATATCTCAGTTTCAGAGATACCCTGTAAATATGCTACTGAAATGGACATTTTGCCTCTTAAGCCTCTCTTAGAATATGTGATGCTGTCTCAAATGGAATTGTAGGATCAAGTTATCTTTGAACTGATTCAATGTAAACAGTATCTCTGGTGCATCACCCAGACTATCAGAGCAATTGATGGAAACACAGAAGGAATGTTGGTGTGGAGGTTTAAAAAAAAAGCTGAAAAATAATAATCGGCCCAAGAATAATCAGTTTAAAAATCACCAATCTTAATGAATATAAGTTTTCTGGCTATTGGTGTGGCACACAGTGTTGATCAAAGTTTTACAAGGAAAAAATAACATGCTTTAAATTAATAAATTCCCTTTTACAACCCAATAGTCTTTCTTAACATACTTCTTGAACTTTTCTAAGAAAATGTATTGGGGCACCTCAGTGGCTCCATTGTTAAGCATCTGTCTTTGGCTCGGGTCATGATCCCAGAGTTCTCTGAAAAAGCCCCACATCATGCTCCCTGCTCAGTGGGAAGGTTGTGTCTCCCTCTCCCCCTGCTTGTGTTCTCTCTCTCGCTGTGTCTCTCTCTGTGAGATATCTCACTGTGTCTCTCTGTCATATAAATAAATAAAATATTTTTAAAAAGAAGAAAAAAAAAGAAAATTTATTAAACCTATTTTGATTTTCAAGTTACCTTGGGAAGAAGAAACATGACTAGCTAGTACTCCAAATCCTAAAAACCCTCTCTCATGGACCTAAATACCCATTTTCTTGTGTGTTTTATTGGCATATTTTTAAAATTCTTGTCTAATCAACTTAGGGACTACAAAAGTTTGTTTCTAAGGTCATTTATTTCAACTTAAGATTGATTTGCTTTTGTTGCAATGATATGGTAAGTCAAGAGTCACAAATTTTAATATCTACAGGAGAACAGGTAGGTTATGTAAGTAACTGAGGCAAAAGCAAGTGTCAAACAATAGAGGGCAATAGGGACAGTGCTGAATAGGAGAATACAGGTCTCCATGGAAGGCCCTCTAATCCTCAAACAAAATACTCAAGCAAAATAAGTCTACAGATAAGATTTCTTGCCAACATGCCATCTTGATTATTAATGTCCTGTGATTTATAGAGTAGTCCAAACCCTTCCTGCCCCTTAGCCATTATAAAATAGGATAATCTTTTACTACATCTTTAATATCCTAGAATTAAAAGTTCTGATCTTGCAAAGCTGAACTTCACACTCAAAATTAACGTGATCTCAACAAAATATTGTCCCTTACAGTTTATGTCTGAGCAGCTCACAAGCCTTCTACTATCAGGCACATTGGGTCCATTAAACCTATATATCAATTTGGGGTAAATGTATGTCTTTACTATGTGTATCGTTACTAGTCTTATGATTCATGAACATGGTATGTCTCTTAATTTATTTAGATTCTTGATTTCTTTCATCAGAATTTTGTCATTTTTAATATATAAATCCTGAATATATTTTGCTGAATAAGAATAGTAAGAACAGGAGGAGGAGTCAAGATGGCGGAGAAGTAGCAGGCTGAGACTACTTCAGGTAGCGGGAGATCAGCTAGATAGCTTATCTAAAGATTGCAAACACCTACAAATCCAAAGGGAGATCGAAGAGAAGAAGAACAGCAACTCTAGAAACAGAAAATCAACCACTTTCTGAAAGGTAGGACGGGCGGAGAAGTGAATCCAAAGCGACAGGAAGATAGACCGCGGGGGGAGGGGCCGGCTCCCGGCAAGCAGCGGAGCAACGGAGCACAAAATTGGGACTTTTAAAAGTCTGTTCCGCTGAGGGACATCGCTCCAGAGGCTTAACCGGGGTGAAGCCCACGCAGGGTCAGCGTGGCCTCAGGTCCCGCAGGGTCACAGAAGGATCAGGGGTGTCTGAGTGTCGCAGAGCTTACAGGTATTAGAACAGGGAAGCCGGCTACAGAGACAGAGCCGAGGAGTAAGCTCTAAGCTTGGGGTTACCTTGAACCGGTTGCAGGCTCGGTCAGCTCGGAGCGCGGCCGGAGGCAGAGTGACAGGAGTAAATCGGCACTGTTCTCTGAGGGCGCACTGAGGAGTGGGGCCCCGGGCTCTCAGCTCCTCCGGGCCGGAGACCGGGAGGCCGCCATCTTCATTCCCGCCCTCCGGAACTCTACGGAAAGCGCTCAGGGAACAAAAGCTCCCGAAAGCAAACCCGAGTGGATTACTCAGCCCGGCCCCTGGTAAGGGCAGTGCAACTCCGCCCGGGGCAAAGACACTTGAGAATCACTACAACAGGCCCCTCCCCCAGAAGATCAACAAGAAGCCCAGCCAGGACCAAGTTCACCTACCAAGGAGTACGGTTTCAATACCAAGGAGAGCAGCGTAATTCCAAAGGAAGAGAAAGCAAAGCACGGAACTCATGGCTTTCTCCCCATGATTCTATAGCCTTGCAGTTAATTTAATTTTTTTTCTTTTTCAATTTATTTTTC
>NW_019154131.1:9235391-9250388 GCF_002288905.1 Enhydra lutris kenyoni
TTTTTTTTTTCTTCTTTCTGAACCTCTTTTTATCCCCTTTCTCCCCCTCACGATTTGGGATCTCTTCTGATTTGGCTAAAGCATATTTTCCTGGGGTTGTTGCCACCCTTTTAGTATTTCACTTGCTCCTTCATATACTCTTATCTGGACAAAATGACAAGGCGGAAAAATTCACCACAAAAAAAAGAACAAGAGGCAGTACCAAAGGCTAGGGACCTAATCAATACAGACGTTGGTAATATGTCAGATCTAGAGTTCAGAATGACGATTCTCAAGGTTCTAGCCGGGCTTGAAAAAGGCATGGAAGATATTAGAGAAACCCTCTCGGGAGATATAAAAGCCCTTTCTGGAGAAATAAAAGAACTAAAATCTAACCAAGTGGAAATCAAAAAAGCTATTAATGAGGTGCAATCAAAAATGGAGGCTCTCACGGCTAGGATAAATGAGGCAGAAGAAAGAATTAGCGATATAGAAGACCAAATGACAGAGAATAAAGAAGCTGAGCAAAAGAGGGACAAACAGCTACTGGACCACGAGGGGAGAATTCGAGAGATAAGTGACACCATAAGACGAAACAACATTAGAATAATTGGGATTCCAGAAGAAGAGGAAACAGAGAGGGGAGCAGAAGGTATATTGGAGAGAATTATTGGAGAGAATTTCCCCAATATGGCAAAGGGAACAAGCATCAAAATCCAGGAGATTCAGAGAACCCCCCTCAAAATCAATAAGAATAGGTCCACACCCCGTCACCTAATAGTAAAATTTACAAGTCTTAGTGACAAAGAGAAGATCCTGAAAGCAGCCTGGGAAAAGAAGTCTGTAACATACAATGGTAAAAATATTAGATTGGCAGCAGACTTATCCACAGAGACCTGGCAGGCCAGAAAGAGCTGGCATGATATATTCAGAGTACTCAACGAGAAAAACATGCAGCCAAGAAGACTATATCCAGCTAGGCTATCATTGAAAATAGGAGGAGAGATTAAAAGCTTCCAGGACAAACAAAAACTGAAAGAATTTGCAAATACCAAACCAGCTCTACAGGAAATATTGAAAGGGGTCCTCTAAGCAAAGAGAGACCCTAAAAGTAGTAGATCAGAAAGGAACAGAGACAACATACAATAACAGTCACCTTACAGGCAATACAATGGCACTAAATTCATATCTCTCAATACTTACCCTGAATGTTAATGGGCTAAATGCCCCAAACAAAAGACACAGGGTATCAGAATGGATAAAAAAACAAAACCCATCTATATGTTGCCTACAAGAAACTCATCTTAAACCCGAAGACACCTCCAGATTTAAGGTGAGGGGGTGGAAAAGAATTTACCATGCTAATGGACATCAGAAGAAAGCAGGAGTGGCAATCCTTATATCAGATCAATTAGATTTTAAGCCAAAGACTATAATAAGAGATGAGGAAGGACACTATATCATACTCAAAGGAACTGTCCAACAAGAAGATCTAACAATTTTAAATATCTATGCCCCTAACATGGGAGCAGCCAACTATATAAACCAATTAATAACAAAATCAAAGAAACACATCGACAATAATACAATAATCGTAGGGGACTTTAACACTCCCCTCACTGAAATGGACAGATCATCCAAGCAAAAGATCAACAAGGAAATCAAGGCCTTAAATGACACACTGGACCAGATGGACATCACAGATATATTCAGAACATTTCATCCCAAAGCAACAGAATACACATTCTTCTCTAGTGCACATGGAACATTCTCCAGAATAGATCACATTCTTGGTCCTAAATCAGGTCTCAACCGTTATCAAAAGATTGGAATCATTCCCTGCATATTTTCAGACCACAATGCTCTGAAGCTAGAACTCAATCACAAGAGGAAATTTGGAAAGAACCCAAATACATGGAGACTAAACAGCATCCTTCTAAAGAATGAATGGGTCAACCAGGAAATTAAAGAAGAATTGAAAAAATTCATGGAAACAAATGATAATGAAAACACAACGGTTCAAAATCTGTGGGACACAACAAAGGCAGTCCTGAGAGGAAAATATATAGCGGTACAAGCCTTTCTCAAGAAACAAGAAAGGTCTCAGGTACACAACCTAACCCTACACCTAAAAGAGCTGTAGAAAGAACAAGAAAGAAACCCTAAACCCAGCAGGAGAAGAGAAATCATAAAGATCAGAGCAGAAATCAATGAAATAGAAACCAAAAAAACAATAGAACAAATCAACGAAACTAGGAGCTGGTTCTTTGAAAGAATTAATAGGATCAATAAACCCCTGGCCAGACTTATCAAAAAGGAAAGAGAAAGGACCCAAATAAATAAAATCATGAATGAGGAGAGATCACAACGAACACCAAAGAAATACAGACAATTATAAGAACATACTATGAACAACTCTACTCCAACAAATTTGACAATTTGGAAGAAATGGATGCATTCCTAGAGACATATAAACTACCACAACTGAACCAGGAAGAAATAGAAAGCCTGAACAGACCCATAACCAGTAAGGAGATTGAAACAGTCATCAAAAATCTCCAAACAAACAAAAGCCCAGGGCCAGATGGCTTCCCGGGGGAATTCTACCAAACATTTAAAGAAGAACTAATTCCTATTCTCCTGAAACTGTTCCAAAAAATAGAAATGGAAGGAAAACTTCCAAACTCATTTTATGAGGCCAGCATCACCTTGATCCCCAAACCAGACAAGGATCCCATCAAAAAAGAGAACTACAGACCAATATCCTTGATGAACACAGATGCAAAAATTCTCGCCAAAATACTAGCCAATAGGATTCAACAGTACATTAAAAGGATTATTCACCACGACCAAGTGGGATTTATTCCAGGGCTGCAAGGTTGGTTCAACATCCGCAAATCAATCAATGTGATACAACACATTAATAAAAGAAAGAGCAAGAACCATGTGATACTCTCCATAGATGCTGAAAAAGCATTTGACAAAGTACAGCATCCCTTCCTGATCAAAACTCTTCAAAGTGTAGGGATAGAGGGCACATACCTCAATAGTATCAAAGCCATCTACGGAAAACCCACCGCAAATATCATTCTCAATGGAGAAAAACTGAAAGCTTTTCCGCTAAGGTCAGGAACACGGCAGGGATGTCCGTTATCACCACTGCTATTCAACATAGTACTAGAAGTCCTAGCCTCAGCAATCAGACAACAAAAGGAAATTAAAGGCATCCAAATTGGCAAAGAAGAAGTCAAACTATCACTCTTCGCAGATGATATGATACTATATGTGGAAAACCAAAAGACTCCACTCCAAAACTGCTAGAACTTGTACAGGAATTCAGTAAAGTGTCAGGATATAAAATCAATGCCCAGAAATCAGTTGCATTTCTCTACACCAACAACAAGACAGAAGGAAGAGAAATTAAGGAGTCCATGCCATTTTCAATTCCACCCAAAACTATAAGATACCTAGGAATAAATCTAACCAGAGAGACTAAGAATCTATACACAGAAAACTATAAAGTACTCATGAAAGAAATTGAGGAAGACACAAAGAAATGGAAAAATGTTCCATGCTCCTGGATTGGAAGAATAAATATTGTGATAATGTCTATGCTACCTAAAGCAATCTACACATTTAATGCAATTCCTATCAAAGTACCATCCGTTTTTTTCAAAGAAATGGAACAAATAATCCTAAAATTTATATGGAACCAGAAAAGACCTCGGATAGCCAAAGCAATATTGAAAAAGAAAGCCAAAGTTGGTGGCATCACAATTCCGGACTTCAAGCTCTATTACAAAGCTGTCATCATCAAGACAGCATGGTACTGGCACAAAAACAGACACATAGATCAATGGAACAGAATAGAGAGCCCAGAAATAGACCCTCAACTCTATGGTCAACTCATCTTCGACAAAGCAGGAAAGAATATCCAATGGAAAAAAGACAGCCTCTTCAACAAATGGTGTTGGGAAAATTGGACAGCCACATGCAGAAAAATGAAATTGGATCATTTCCTTACACCACACATGAAAATAGACTCAAAATGGATGAAGGATCTCAATGTGAGAAAGGAATCCATCAAAATCCTTGAGGAGAACACAGGCAGCAACCTCTTCGACCTCAGCCGCAGCAACATCTTCCTAGGAACATCGCCAAAGGCAAGGGAAGCAAGGGCAAAAATGAACTATTGGGATTTCATCAAGATCAAAAGCTTTTGCACAGCAAAGGAAACAGTTAACAAAACCAAAAGACAACTGACAGAATGGGAGAAGATATTTGCAAATGACATATCGGATAAAGGGCTAGTGTCCAAAATCTATAAAGAACTTAGCAAACTCGGGGCGCCTGGGTGGCTCAGTGGGTTAAGCCTCTGCCTTCAGCTCAGGTCATGGTCTCAGGGTCCTGGGATCGAGCCCCGCATCGGGCTCTCTGCTCGGCAGGGAGCCTGCTTCCTCCCTCTCTCTCTGCCTGCTTCTCTGCCTACTTGTGATCTTTGTCTGTCAAATGAATGAATAAAATCTTTAAAAAAAAAAAAAAAGAACTTAGCAAACCCAACACCCAAAGAACAAATAATCCAATCAAGAAATGGGCAGAGGACATGAACAGACATTTCTGCAAAGAAGACATCCAGATGGCCAAGAGACACATGAAAAAGTGCTCCACATCACTTGGCATCAGGGAAATACAAATCAAAACCACAATGAGATACCACCTCACACCAGTCAGAATGGCTAAAATTAACAAGTCAGGAAATGACAGATGCTGGCGAGGATGCGGAGAAAGGGGAACCCTCCTACACTGTTGATGGGAATGCAAGCTGGTGCAACCACTCTGGAAAACAGCATGGAGGTTCCTCCAAATGTTGAAAATAGAACTACCCTATGACCCAGCAATTGCACTGCTGGGTATTTACCCTAAAGATACAAACGTAGTGATCCGAAGGGGCACGTGCACCCAAATGTTTATAGCAGCAATGTCTACAATAGCCAAACTATGGAAAGAACCTAGATGTCCATCAACAGACGAATGGATAAAGAAGACGTGGTATATATACACAATGGAATACTATGCAGCCATCAAAAGAAATGAAATCTTGCCATTTGCGACGACGTGGATGGAACTAGAGGGTATCATGCTTAGCGAAATAAGTCAATCGGAGAAAGACAACTATCATATGATCTCCCTGATATGAGGGAGAGGAGATGCAACATGGTGGGTTAAGGGGGTAGGAGAAGAGTAAATGAAACAAGATGGGATTGGGAGGGAGACAAACCATAATTGACTCTTAATCTCACAAAACAAACTGAGGGTTAATGGGGGGAGGGGGGTTGGGGGGGTGGGATTATGGACATTGGGGAGGGTATGTGTTATGGTGAGTGCTGTGAAGTGTGTAAACCTGGCGATTCACAGACCTGTACCCCTGGGGATAAAAAGATATTATATGTTTAAAAAAATAAAATTAAAAAAAAAAAAAAAAGAATAGTAAGAACAGACATTCCTGCCTAGCTCCTGATCTTATGGAGAAAGCATTCAGTCCTTCACTACAAAGTATATTAGTTGTAGGAGTTTTGTAGATGCACTTTATCCAATTGAATAACTTCCCCTCCATTCGTATTTTTTCAGAGTTTTAATCATGAAAGGTGTTGAATTTTGTCAAATGTTTTTCCTGCATCAATTGTTAAGATCGTGTCATATTTCTTCTTTAGCTTCCTAAAATATTGGATTGACACATTGATTTTCAAATATTGAACCAGTCTTACATCCCTGGAATAAACCACACTTGGTCATGGAGCCATATTATTTTTTTCATATGTTGTTAAATTCGGTTGGCTAGTATTTTTATGTCTATAGTCAGGAGGGATATTGATCTGTAGTTGTCTTTTTTTGTTGTTGTCTGAGTATCAGGGTAAGACTAGATTTTTTTAAATGAATTGCAATGTGTACTCCTATGTTTCAGAGAAGTATCTTAGTCCATCTGGGCTGCTGTACAAAATACTACAGACTATGCAACTTATAAGCAACAGATATTTATTTCTCAGAAATTTATTTCTGGAGATTGGAAGTCTAAGATCAGAGTGCCAGGATGGTGGGGTAATTGTCTTTTTTTGGTTACACACTTCTCCGTGTATCTCACATGGCAGAAAGAGATAGGAAGCTCTGTGAGATATCTTTTTTAAGAACATTAATTCCAAGGTGCCTGGGTGGCTCAGTTGGTTAAGTGGCCAACTCTTGGATTCAGCTCAGATCATGACATCAGTGTCCTGAGATCCAGACCTGCATCGTGCTCCAAGCTCAGTGGGGAGTCTACCTGAGGATTCTCTTTCTTTCCCTCTGTCCTTCCCTGCTTGCTCAACAGCATGCACCCTTGTTCTCTCTCCCTTAAATAAATAAATCAATCTTAAAAAAAGATTTTAATTCCATTCAAGGGCTCAACCCTCATGACTTAATTACCTTCCAAAGGTCCAATCTCCTACCATCATCATATTGGGCATTAGAATTCTAAAGTGAATTTTAGGTATGGGGAACACAAACATGAAGACTGTGCAAAGAGACTGTGTAGAATTGGTGATAATTCCTCTCAGAGTTTGGTAGTATTCCCCAGTGAAAGCACTTGGGCTTAGAGATTTCTGTTTGGGGGAATTTTTAAATAATAGGTTCAATATTCATAATAGTTGAAGGACTATTCAAATTATCTATTTCATGTTAGGTGAGTTTTGGTAACTTGTATTGTCCAAGGAATTGGTACATTTTATCTAAGTTGTCAAATTTACACACGTAAAATTTTTTATAGTATTCCATTATTATCCCTTTAATGTCTGCAGGTTCTGTACTGTTATCTCTATTTCATAGCTGATATTGGTAATTTGTGTCCTCTCTTTTTTTCCTTGCTAGAGGTTTGCTAATTTCATCAATTTTTTCAAAAAATCACTCTTTGTTTCATTGATTTTCTCTGTTGTTTTTTATTTCATTAATTTCTGCTATTATCTTTATTATTCCCCAGCTTGCTTTGACGTTATTTTGTTTTTCCTTTTTTTTCTTTTTAGGTTCTTCAGATGAAAACTTAGGTCATTGATTTGAGACTTTTCCCTTTCTTTAGTGTGTGTATTTAATGCTATAAATTTCCTTCTTATCACTGTGTTAGCTATGTTTCACAAATTTCAATATGCTGTATTTTCATTTCATTCACTTAAATGTATTTTTTGAAACTTTTCTTGAAACTCCTCTTTGATCTGTGGATTATTTGGATGTGTGTCATTCAGTTTCTAGTGTTTTACAAATTTCCCTTGCCTTTTTATTATTGGTGTTCAGTTTAATTCCATTGTAGTTAGGGAATACATGTTATAAGATATAAATTTTTCAAAAATTTTTGAGGTTCGTTTTATGTGAATTTTTCTATATTTACTGTGAATATTTCTTTTCAGTTGTATCAGTATTTATTAGGGTTCAATTCAGCATTTTATTTATTTATTTATTTATTTATTTATTTATTTTTACTATACTAGCTATTTATTATTTCCTGTCTCCCCCTCCCTTGGCTTTCTTTGGTTTGAATTTTTTTTTTTTTAGCATCCCAGTTTTGATACATTTATAGTGTTTTGAGTATATCTCTTTTTATATCTTCTCTTTTTTTGGTGGTTGCTTAATGTATTAAATACATACACAACTTACACAGTGCACTAATATTATCATTTTAGCAGTTCAACTGAAATATAAAAACCTGACCTCTCTTCACCCTCTAGTAGTTTTAATATAATTATCTTAACTATTTCCTTTACATACTTAGAACCACATGATGATGTTGTATTTTTTGCTTTGACTATCAAACATAATTTAGAAAACTCAACAGGAAAAGGAAGTCTATTGTATTTACTTATATTTTGCTTATTATGTACGTTCTTTCTTGCTAATATTCCCAGATAACTTCTTCTATCATTTCCTTTCTGTTTAGAAAAATTCCTCTTCTTTTAGGGTAGGTCTGTTACCATAAAAGTGAAAAATTATCTTACTTTTTTTTCATCTGAGAATGTACTGAATCTATTCTCCATTTCTGAATAATTTCATTGTACATAAAATTCTGAGTTGAAGAATTTTGCATCACTTCTGGCTTCTAGGAGCTCTGATGGAAGCCCACTGTCATTCAGTTTTTCCTCTATAGATAAAGTGTCATTTCTCTATGGCTGCTTTCAAGATTTTATTTTTTGGTCTTTGTTTTCATGTTTGATTCTACGTTTCTCTGTGTGGAATTTTCAGGCTTTATCATTTTGGGGGTTTATGCAGGCTTTTGAATTCTTAAGTTTGTGTCATTTGCTAAATTCAAAATTTTTACTCAATTATTCTTTAAGAATAATTTTATTTTATTAAGAATACATTTAATTTTATTTGTTTCACTCTGATGAAACAAATATTAGATTTTTGTTACAATTTTACAGGCCCTGAGTCTGTTTTCATTTTTAATATATTTTTCCTCTTCTGTTTGGATGTGTAATTTCTTACTTTTGTGCCTTCCATTATGACATTCATTCTGTTGAGCCCATTCACTAGGTTTTGTTTTGTTTTTGTTATTAATTTTAGTTATTTCATCTTTTGGTTCTAAATTTCCCTTTGGTTCTTTTCTATACTTGTATATCTTCTATTTTTTTGCTGAAACTATTTTCATTTGTTTCAAGTGTATTTGTAATTGCTCATTGAAGCATTCTTATAATAACTGCTTTAAAATTTGTGTTATATAATTCTAGCATTCTGTCATCACAAGGTTTGTATGCATTGATTGCCCTTTTTCAGCC
The DNA here is from genome assembly GCF_002288905.1 of Enhydra lutris kenyoni. Taxonomy (NCBI): domain Eukaryota; kingdom Metazoa; phylum Chordata; class Mammalia; order Carnivora; family Mustelidae; genus Enhydra; species Enhydra lutris. The sequence goes on from NW_019154131.1 coordinate 9,244,160, forward strand.
AGTTTAGAACTTCTCGGTATTCAGTATAATGAGTGGTTTTGAATTGAAACAGACACTTTAATATACTATAAGAACCTCAATCTTATTTAAACATATTTTATCTGTTTTTCTGTGATATTGCTCCATCAAGGGAAGTGGAGTGATGGGGTGCTGTCTTATAATTGAGAGTTGGAAGTCTAGTTTCTCCATTTAGCTTCTATCAACACAAAAGAGAACGTCCTTGTTACTGTGAGTGGAGATGGGAAGTCCAGGCTCCCATGTCATCTCCACCAATACCTCATGGAGAAAGGTGGGGATTTGTTTCTGCCAAGTAAGAATGAAAGTCCAGCTCCATATTCAGTCTTCTCTAATATCCCTTGGGTAAGGATTTGCTTTAGGATGAGGTCATTCTCTTCATTTTTTACATTTAAAAAGTGTTTGTTTTATACATAATATCCAAGGTTTTTAGTTGTACTCAGTGTTAGGGATAGGGAAATGCTAGTCTATTCCACCTTCCCAGAGGAAGTTTCTCCATTATGTTCTTTTAAGTCATATTTTATCCTATGCTTGTGGTTTCAAATATGGTTTCCATCTCTGTAATAGTTAATTTTTCTTTTTATATTTTCTCTGAGCTCTGTAAGCCCACTATTCATTTCTTCCACTGATTTGTAATCTGTATTTTGAGTTATTTTGGTAATTTCCTTATGGTGAATTCCCTTCTTCTTTTGATTATGCTACAAATGCCATATCAAATTTTTATTAGTTACATCTTTATGTCCAACTTTTAGGATCTATTATACACACTATGATTGACTATAATACCCATTCCAGTACGTACAACTTGGGAAGGGAAAGGCAAAGAAAGGACATTTCAAAGACAACACAAGTGCTTTGGATGGCAATATGCTTTACCACAAGAATAAGTTACAAGTATGATAAGAATGTTTAAGAAGGTAGTTATATCAGTGGTTGGTGGAATAGGAAGCCCCAGATACCCTTACCATTAAGACACCAATTCAACAACACTACATGGACCTCTCCCTTTTTGAGAAATGCAGAGCCAATTAAGAGGCTCTTGTCCTCCAGGTGAATGCAAAACCAACTCTATCAAATCCAGGAGGAAAATTCTTGGCACCCTCCCACCATAGTCCCCTCTCCTGGTCAAAGCCACATGATCTGGAGGAAAATCTCCATTTGGGGCTTCTTTCTGGGGAGAGAAAGAGACTACTAGGCTATCCATACAGCATTCTGACTATTGGAGTGGGGGACTAGGTTCTGTCTCAGCTGTCCAAGAGTGTTGGGTGGGACCCGGCATACACCAGATACTTAGGGCTATTGAGAACGAAAAAGAACTGAACAGTGTGCTGTTTTACTTTAGAGGAAATAAAGATGATCAGTGGTTTCCAAGAGTTAGGCAGGAGGGAGGGATGAGTAGGCAAAGCACAGAAGAGTTTTAAGGCAAAGATAAGATGTGATATGATACGATATGATATGACATGATATGATATATGATATTATAATGATGGTTACATGTCATTACACATTTGTCAAAACCCATGGAATATATAACACCAAGAGTGAACAGTAATGTAAACTAGACGTTGGGTGACTATGTAGGTTCATCGATTGTAACAAATGTGCCACTCTGGTGGGGGCTGTTAATAATGGGGAAACTATCCATGTGTGGTGGCAGCATTAGAAGAGAAATCTCTGTATTTTCCCCTCAATTTTGCTGTAAACCTTAAGTTGCATTAAAAAAAAAATCTTAAAAAACACGAAGGAGAGATAAAGACTTTTCCAGATATGTAAAAGCTGAAGGAGGTCATTGCTATTAGACTTGCCTTTTAAGAAATGCTAAAGGGAATCCTTCAAGTTGAAATGAGAAGATGCTACACAGCAATACAACAGCACAGGAAAATATAAAGTTTACTGACAAAAACAAATACATAAACAAATGCATAAAACTGTAATGGTGGCACATAAATCACTTTTAATTCTGATCTAGAAGTTGAAAGATAAAAGTGTAAAAATACCTATAACTACAAAAATGGGTTAATATATATATAATACAAAAAGATGTAGTTTGTGACACCAATAAGCTAAAGCATCAGGGTTGAAGAAGCACAAGTGTGATTTGTTTTGTCTGCAATTGAATTTAACATGTTATCAGCTTAAAATAGATTGTTATAAGATGTTTTATGTAAGCCCCATGGTAACAACAAAGAAAATACCTATGGAAGATAAGTATTTCTTCTTTCAAGAGAGAATAATGAGAACAATGGAACTACAATACAGAAACAACTTACAAAATGTCAATAATAAGATTTCCTTTATCAATAATAACTTTAAATATAAACAGTTTGAACTCCCCATTCAAAAGACTTAGAGGAACTAAATGTATTTAAAAAAAAAAAGATACAACCATATGTTATCTATAAGAGACTCACTTTAGATTTTATTTAAGGACACACATAGACTAAAAATGAAAGGGTGGAAAAAAGATAATCCATGACAATGATAACTAGAAGAGAACAGAGATGGCCCTTATTGCATTAGACAAATTGATTTTAAGCTAAAAACTGTCACAAGAGGCAGAGAAGGACATTATATCATGATTTAAAAAAAAGTTAATTCATCAGGAAGATCTAACAATGATAAATATATATGTACCTAACATCAGAACACCTAAATATATGAAGCAAACATTGATACAAGTAAAGAAGACAGCAACCTAACAATAGTAGATCTCACTACTCCATTTTAGTAATGGACAGGACATCTACACAGAAGATTGACAAGGAAACAGAATACCTTAATGACAATGTAAACTAAATGGACCTAACAGACATATAGAGAACATTCTACCCAACAACAGCATAATTCATATTCTTCTCAGGTACACATAGAACATTCTCCAGAATAGATCACATTGGATCACATAGCAAGTCTTAACAAATTAAAGAAGTTTAAAAACATACCAAGTATTTTTCTAACCAAAATACAATGAAGCTAGAAATCAATAGCAGAAGGAAAATTGGAAAATTCACAAATATGTGGAAATTAAACAATACACTCTTGAACAACCAATGGGTCAAAGAAGAAATCAACAGAGAAATTCAAAATATCTTAAAACAGGGGCGCCTGGGTGGCTCAGTGGGTTAAGTCTCTGCCGTCAGCCCAGGTCATGATCTCAGGGTCCCAGAATCGAGCCCCACATCAGGCTCTCTGCTCAGCAGGGAGCCTGCTTCCCCCTCTCTCTCTGCCTGCCTCTCTGCCTACTTGTGATCTCTCTCTCTCTCTCTATCAAATAAACAAATAAAATCTTTTTTAAAAAAATCTTAAACAAAAATAGAAATACAACATGCCAATACAACTTATGGGAGGTAGCGAAAAAGAAGGAAGTTTATAATGATAAATAGATTAAAATTAGAAACAATCTCAAATAACTTAACTCTATCCCTTAAGGGACTAGAAAAAGGAGAACTAGCCCAAAGTTTGCAGGAGAAAAAAATAATAGAGGAAAAATTTTAAAAAAGAGAACAGGAGAACCCTAGAAATTAATGAAATTAAGAGTTGTTATTTTTTAAAGATCAACAAATTTAATAAATCTTTAGGTAGACTAAGGAAAAAGGAGAGAACATTCAAATAAGCAAAATCAGAAGTGAAATAGGACACATTACAACTGATAAGAGAGAAATGTAAAGGATTATGAAAAGACTATGAGCAATTATATGTCAACAAGTTGTATACCCTAGAAGAAGTGGATACATTTCTAGGAACACACAACCTACCAATTGAATCATAAAGCAAAAAAAAAATATATAAACAGATCATAACTAGTAAGAGACTGTATCAGTAGTCAATTAGCTCCAAACTAAGAATATCCCAGCTCCTAATGTCTTCCCTGGTGAATTTTACCAAACATTTACAGAAGAATTCATGCTAGTCCTTCTCAAACTCTTCAAAATATTTGAAGAGGATGGAATATATCTAATTTTATGAGACTGTCATTACCTTGATACGAAAGCCAGAAAAAGACACTGTAAGAAAAAAATTATAGGCCAATATCTCTGATGAATATAGATGCAAAATTCCTTAAAAAATATTAGCAAACTGGATTCAACAGCACATTACTCCAAATGGGTTCACCCTTGGAATGCAAAGATGTTTCATTGTATTAAAACCAATCAACATGATATATCACATCAACAAAATGAAGGATAAAATCATGATCATTTCAAAAGATGCAGAGGAAGGATTTGACAAAATCCAACAACTTTTCAGGATAAAGAATCACTCAAAAATGTTAATAGAAGGACACTATCTTTTTTTTTTTTAAAGATTTTATTTATTTATTTGACAGACAGAGATCACAAGTAGGCAGAGAGGCAGGCAGAGAGAAAGAGAGGAGGAAGCAGGTTCCCCGCTGAGCAGAGAGCCCGATATGGGGCTCGATCCCAGGACCCTGGGATCATGACCTGAGCCGAAGGCAGAGGCTTTAACCCACTGAGCCACCCAGGCTCCCCAGAAGGACACTATCTTAATGTAATAGACACTATTCACATCAAAAGCCCACAGCTGACATCATACTTGGTGAAAAATGAAAATCTTTTCTTCCAAGATCCAGAACAAAGTGAGGATCCTCCCTCTCACCATTTCCCTTCAGCGCAGTTCTGGAAGCCCTAACAGGAGCAATTAGGCAAGAAGAAGTAATAAAGTCATTCCAATCAGAAAAGAAGTAAATTTATTTTTGTTTGCAGGTGACATGATCTTACATGTAGAAAACCCTAAGATGCAACAAAACCTGCTAGAATTAATAAACTAATCTAGTAAAATGGTAGCATACAAAATCAACATACAAAAATCTATTGCATTTTCATACCGGAACAATGAACAATGTGAAAATGAAATTAAGAGACCAATCTCCTTTACAATAACATAAAAATAATAAAATACTTAAGAATAAACTTAACCAAGAAGGCAAAGACTTTGACACTGAGAACTACAAACATTGTTGAAAGAAGTTCAAGAAGATACAGATAGATGGAAGTATATCCTGTGTTCATGGATTGGAAGAGTTAATATTCTTAGAATGTCCTTACTACCCAAAACAATCTACAAATGCAATACAATCCCTATCGAAATCCTACTGACATTGTTTACAGAAAGAGGAAAAAAATTTCTCACATTATTTGGAACCTCAAAGGACCCTACATAGTCAAAACAATCTTGAGAAAGAAGAACGAAGATGAATGCCTCATGCTGCTGATTTTAAAACATATTACAAAGCTGCAGTAACCAAAATAGTACAGTGCTAGCACAAAGAGAGATAGAGACCAATAGAACTGTATCAAGAGCCTAGGGAAAAAAAACAAAAAACACAAAACACAAAACACACTTAAAGTCAAGTGATATTTGACAAGGGTGCCAATAATACACAATGGGAAAAGATAATTTCTTTGGTAATGGTGCTGGGAAAACTGGATACCCACGTGCAAAAAAAGAAAACAGGAAAAAAAAAAAAAGAAATTGGGCTATTACACCACACACAAAAATCAACTCAAAATGAATTAAAGACTTCAATGTAAGTCCTGAAACTAAACCCCTTAGAAGAAAACATAACAGGGATGTTATGTTTTCATGATGTTGGTCTTGGTAATGATTTCTTGGATATGAGATCAAGAGCACAAGTAATCAAAGCAAAAATAAATGAGTAAGACTATATCAAATTAAAAAGCTTAGTTTGTTGTGTCCATTTGTTGTATGGAATTGTTGAATCATTATATTATATACTTGAAACTAATATTACACTGTATGTTTTTACCAGAATTTAAATAAAAACATAAAAAAATAAAATAGATATCCAAATGTAACCAGCAATAAATAAAAGGTTAACTTTTGGTTCCAGAATTCCAGATAAATTAATATATTCAAAGTTAATTCAAAAAATATATAATCAGATATATCAAAAAGTTTGTGTATAATCAAGTCTCTGAAGTAATATTTATTGTATTGAAAATGTATGTCAAATAACAAAAATTGAAAAAAGACTTAAAAGCTTATGCACAACAAAGAAATCAGAGGTAGAAACCAGAGATACAGTAGAACGTATCAATGAAACTAGAAGCTGGTTTTTTTGAAAGAATCAATAAGATCGATAAACCATTGGCCACACTAATCCAAAAGAAAAGAGAGAAAGCCCAAATTCATAAAATTATGAATGAAAAGGGAGAGATCACAACTAACACCA
>NW_019154131.1:9260388-9348996 GCF_002288905.1 Enhydra lutris kenyoni
ATGTGCTATGGTGAGTGCTGTGAAGTGTGTAAACCTGGCGATTCACAAACCTGTACCCCTGGGGATAAAAATATATTATATGCTTATAAAAAAATAAAATTAAAAAAAAAAAAAAAGAATATCTCCAAGCCTAGGCTTGTGGGTAAAAAAAAAAAAAAAAAACTCATAGAGTCAAATAACATCTGGATCTCTAGAGCTATCACAGGCTCCTTTAGACATACTTTTATAATCCCAGGACCTGGCTCACCCTCTGAATTGTGCTATATGAGTTTCCTAGGACTTCGATAACAAAGTGATACAAAGGGGGAAGATTCAAAAAACAGTATTTATTGTCTCATAGTTCTAGAGGTCAGAAATCCACAAGGAAGGTATCAGCAGGGCCATGCTCCTTGTCAATGCACTACGGAAGGATCTGTTCCAGGGATCTCTCCAGGCCTTCCTTGACTTGAAGATGGTCATCTTCTCACTATGTCTCTTCACCTTATCTTCCCTTCATGTCTGCCTCTGTGTTCAATTTCCCCTTCTTATCAGGACACAGGGATAAAGGTCCACCCTGATGACCTTATTTCAACTTGCTACTTTTGTAAAAACCCTATTTTCAAATAAGGTCACATCCTGAGCTACTGGGGACTAGAATTTCAGCTTATCTTTTTGGGGATTCAACTCAGAACATGTGCTTTCTCAACTTTAGCATCAGTGGGAGTGCCCAGGTCATATCTTGCGTAAGCTGTCCAGGGTTACTGCCCAGCTACTATTTTGGGCCATAGGGTTTAACATACTGCTTAGGTGGTAGCCCCATTCAAACACTATTAGTTGAATAATTGTCATGTGCTAGCACTGAGAACACATTTGAAAACAAAAAAGGAAGAGTCATTGCCAGCAAATAAGCATGTAATAGTATAATTAGAAATGAGGTTATCTGTTTTGAAGGTCATGGGCATGGAAGGAAAGAGAATAATGAACTGGTAGACTCACTTAAGTGGGGTAATCATAGAAAGCTACTCTCAGTGACCTTTTAACCTAGACCTAAAGGTTAAAATAAAGCAGAAGATGAAAAACATATTTTCCTACTTCAGTTAGAAGTGACAGTATGTGCAAAGGTCCTGAGGCAGGAAAGAACTTGGCCTATTTTGAGTCCTGAAGGGCACATTTAAAATTTTGATTTTTGCCATACCCATCTAAGAGAGAGAAAGAGTACTAGTTTGCAATTTATACAACAAAGAAAAGTAGAATTGGGACTGGATCTACTTTTCTCTCACTAGTGTGTCTTCCTCCCCTGCACTGATTAATTAATTAATTAATTAATTACTAACTTCTCTTGGTCATATTTGCCTTCCCCTCTGTTCCCATGCCTATTTACGTTGTTCAGATTCTTGCCACTTTGCTGTGGAATCCTGCATCAGCCTTCCAATCTCCATTCCTGCCCTCCTAAAATTCATTCTTCATACTCTAGCAAGAGAAGACAGACAACTGAGTCTGATCAGCTTAACTCCATCTGCTGAATCCACACCTTCTACAGCATGAACATAGAAGGCTTCTTACTGTGGTCTATGAAGATGGCCATCCTGTGGTTTCTGTTCCCAATTCAGGCCAATCATGCGTGCCATCAACTCCAAGTATCACTAACACTTTTTTGCAGTCCTTTTCCTTATTTTGTTGTTTTACACCTCCATTCTTCATTCATGTTGTTGCCTTGATCTACATTCGTTTTGGTGAAGTCTTATGAGTCCTTTAACATCTAGCTGATAGTGCTTTCCCAAAACTTCTTTGTACATATCCGACATCCAACATAGTGGCTGTTCATCAAGCTTCTGCTGAGTATGTAGATGAATGGCACTTTCCAAGACATGGTTAAGATAAAAATTTCTTAAGTTTGAGGCTATCCTACAACAACTTCATTCTAACTCTGTGTCCTCTCTGCTCAGAAATTCTCCTCACTGCTCACCCTGCTGGAAACAACTCTAGAAGTTTCAAATAGCAATTCTCATAGGACCATGTTCTCATCACTTCACACTCAACTTGAACCTAAGTACGACTTTCCACAGGGAGATCATAACCTCTCCCTACCTAGGGAGAATGGTGCTTCTACATAGCAATACCTCTAAGACTTGTGCAAAGATGTCTGAGCACATGTTCCTGAATTACCACAGTAACCCCCAGGTATCTTCAGTTAGAACAGTCCAGATTACAGTTCCTAATTCTATCTCCAATATTTAAAACAGGTGTTGTCTATACATTGCACACACCTCTACATCTTTCCATTCAGTTCAGAACAGGCAATAGCAGAGAGAATGTATACATAGACTCAGTCAAACTTAAAGGCTCAATGATCTATTAATGCTTATGAAGTTGGTTGGAGAATCTTTCTTTCCAGCATTCATATGCATAAGTCTATGTACTTGGAGAGGGGAAGCAACTCCTTGAGCAAAGGTGTAAGACGTTGCATCTTATTCTCTTCTAAGACAACCCCCAGCAAGGTGCTCCCTGCTGTGCCACATTCTGTGGATATTTTGGGGAACCAGCGTCAGGAGATGTTTTATGAGCACAGGTGTCTTCTATTTGTGGCAGCATCTGCAGTATAAAGGAGGGTGTTGAAAGAAAAAGAACAGACTCTTCTATCAACTTCAGTGGGGCTGCCACTCATAAAAGCTTTTCTTGGCAGGGGCACCTGGGTGGCTCAGTGGGTTAAAGCCTCTGCCTTCAGCTCAGGTCGTGATTCCAGGGTCCTGGGATCGAGTCCCGTATCAGGCTCTCTGCTCAGTGGGGAGCCTGCTTCCTCCTCTCTCTCTCTCTGCCTACTTGTGATCCACCTACTTGTGATCTCTCTCTCTCTCTGTCAATAAATAAATAAAATCTTAAAAAAAAAAAAAAAAACTTTTCTTGGCATTTCCCTGAACGCAACCCAGTAATGCTCCAAAGAGGTGTATACTGAGAACAAGTGATTCCAAATCCAGAACAACCCTATCTGAGCCCTTGCTTCATTTGCAATGACATTCTGAAAGAAGTTAGTCTTAAGGCCACTTATTTAAGGCAGATGCAATTTTGCCCACCAAGGCCATGGCTACTTGAGTTTAGGGTTGGTGGAAGGTTGTGATGGCATCCAACAAATGTGTAGGATAAAAACACCAACCATGTTGTTGACAGTAGTCTTTGGCTCTGATTTTTACCCCACATTGGTTTTCATGAAAACCAGTAAGAACAAAAACACACTGATTCATGGAGATCACCTATTCTTAACACCTCTTTCTACTTGCTTCATCACTTTCTAGATAGATAGAGTGTATAATATTTTTTTTCCTTAACCATTTGTAGTTAAGTTACATATATTATTGCCCTTTGCTCCTAAATACTTCTGTGTAAATTTTTCTAAGAATAATCAATTATAGTTAGTTATCAACCTCGGTTAATTTAACAATGATATATCTAATATACCTAAGGTAGATCTACTCTGTCCTCTGTAGTTCAATTTTTCAGTCAGTCCAATAATATCCTTCCTGGCCCCTCCCCCCCCCAGCCCCCCCCCCCCTTTCTCTGATTCAGGTCTGGTCTAAATTCTCATTAGTTGTTGTGTCTCTTTAGTTGCCCTTAATCTGGAATATTTCTGGTTTCTCTGTTTTTAATGACCCTGCCATTTAAAAAAAATACAACTCTTTCCCTCTTTTTAAAATTAAAACAATTCTTCTTCTAACTTTAAGTTTGTCTGATGTTTTCTCATGACTAGATTCAGGTTACCTACTGTCAGCTAGACTATAACACAGGTGATACATATTTGGAGACACATGATGGCATTCTGCTTCTCATTGGTGATGCTAATTTTGATCACCAAAGTGGTGTCTGATGTCTCAACTATGTTATTATTATTACTTTTCTTAAAACTTATAAGCAGTATGTGGAAAAATGACTAAGATGATGCAGATATCCATCTCCTTATCCAAATTTAACTATCATTAATGCTTACAAAATGCTAATTTTACAACTCCAGCACACATTCCACATTTACCAGTGACTCTCAGCAAACTTACTGTCAGTAGGGTCCCCCAAATTCTTTCTCACTCTAAAAATATCTATCAATCATATGGATTCTCGACTTCCTTTTTTTTAATGGTTTATAATTTGTTATGGTACTAAATAATGTTGATCAATTTGCCACCCCAGATTTAGCCAGAAGAGACTATTAATCTAGTTTTCTGTCCTTTAGGTATTGCCCTACTATTGTTTTGACTTCTTCCCTACATTCTGGAGTAACAAAATGTACTAGGATCATCTTATATCTATCCTATTTTAGCCCTGGAATTAGCCAACTCTCCATCAAGTTGGAGTCATTTTAGTGGTGAATAGTATTAGAGACCAAGATCTGGGCATTAGGTATGCCCAGTTGGAATGTCTTTGCTTCTTGGTGCTTTCATAAGACGGAGTTAGGAAATACATGCATGTATATAGACAAATGCATACACCAATATATGCGTGTATACATGTACAAACATACATATATACCTATACACATATTTATGTTCACATATATATCTACATATATTCATACACACACACACACACACACACACACACACACCATAGATAGATAAATAGATATAGATATAGATGTATATAAATATATCCAAATTTTAGAAACCGGGTTCACATCAGCACCTCCAATTCCAATTCGTCATCACAGGGTGCTTTATTGCCTTTCCCCATTTCATAAATATAATGTCTCTTTTTCCTTAGTGAGAACCTGGCTCCTAAAAAACATCAGTGCATTTATTTATTTGCTCTTCTGTGCATTCATTTATTCATCTAAAATTGTTTTAGAGTTGATACACATATGACAGAATGTTTTTAATTAGAAAAAAAATGATACACCTTTTCTCTGATATAGATTCACTCTTGTTGGATATTTTACTCTTGTGTTTCCACAGTCACAGCAGGCACAAAAAGGCTTCAATTCCATCAGGTTCTGAAGTTCTCTTCCCCTTAACAGTACTGTTGTGCAGTCTTTAATCTGGTATATTTATTTGTTATCAGGCTGGAAATTAGAAATGAAGGTGATCACCCTCTCTCCAATGCCAGATGTAAACATTAATCTTGAAAGGTACAAGTTTGAAGTTCTTTTGAGTAAACTGAGTTGTAGAGAAGACATCCTATTGTGCTCAACAGCTCCAGAAGGGACATACTGAGATGTGCAAGCTAGTCTATGCTTTATAGCTGTTTAAAATTTTAATTTGCCTTTTGATTTTTCTTCTAATTTTTTTTTTTTTTGCTCAAGTTTTAGGTTGTTGGAGAATGTAGCTCAACACATAAACAGGGACGGAATAGTATAAATACAAATCACTGGGCTTTTGCACGTAAAGGGACATTTAATATATTTAACAGTACAACAATGGAATTTACCACGCAATAGCATTTCCTAAAGGATGATTCTTGGAGGAGTAATTATCTGAGAACAGTATTGTATTTGAAAATAAGATCCACAGTCAAAGAAGTTTGGAAATTCTGTGGTCAAATACACTATTTTTTTTTCCTCCACAAATTCAAAGGGACTTTATTTTGGTAATGTACCTTGTGAATTGCCAAGAGGAAATAGAACTCACCAGGTCTCTATACCACATTTTAAAATTAATTATTTGTCTATGGATTATCTCATGTAGTATTAATGGTCAAAAAAACACACTTCAGTGATGCTGCCAAAAAGCAATGTGGGAACATTTTTGATTAACTTTTTTTCCTGATGGGAAAGTAGGCTATAGTTCTGGTTAAACTAATCCATCTTTAATAGTTTTTGGGTCAAGATGACATGGGCTGGTAATCTGGAGTAGCAAACCATACAGATATGGAGATAGATCTTGGCCAAGAAATGGGGTCAAATTTGAAAGCCACAGAAGCCAAATATGTCTAAAGAGTGGGGATATGAAACTAAAAGATGAAGAGTTAGCAAAAAGGTAAACAAAATGAGAAGATACAAAGGTGGGAATAAAAGACTCGATCATAGGCTTCAATCATAAACAAGGAAAAAGTTACAAAGTTCCATTATATTAGGTCACAGACTTATTGGTACATGAATAGTTTGGCCTGAAATAAGGGAAGGGGTCAAGGGAAGTATTTCTTGATATTCTATCAGACCAGAAGCTGTGTTTTATTAACACCAGAAGTTGTTTTCTATTCACTTAAGTTCAGGGTGGTATATAAAACCATGTGAACAGCAGCCTTCACTGGGAGAAGAAGCCACTCTAGACTATTAGCAGACAGCTGCAGTCAGTCACTGGCAAAGAATCATATCTCTTTAAGCTCGAGAACACATGGGTCTGAACTCTAGCAATGAGGAACAGAAATAGCCAAAATTACATAAACACAGACGTTGTACTTGAAAAATCTGAACTTCAAGCAACTGCAGTCATGGGGAATATAACTCACTTCTTCTCCTTGAGGGAGACCATGGATGACAAGAGAAGGGAACCAGGACCTGGAAAGAGGCATTTCCCTTTGCTGTTCTTGGCTAAGCACTGTTTCAGTTCCCAAGTAAGAAGCCTGGGATTAATAAGAGAACCATTCTCTAGTCAGATGAGTTTAAGCTTAAATCCTTAATAAAGTGTATTGAGATTGGTCCCCAAAATTAACCTCTTTTATTGCCAAATAATCCTTCCCTTTTATAAGATCCCCCAAAATGACCATACTTGGTGATTTAAAAAAAATGTTAAGCTTTATCAACTGCTCTTGGGATTCTAGTGACCAAAATAGAGAGGCCAAGCAAGCCATTTCCTTTTCAAGAGAAGCCTGAACAAAGTGTCCCCCTCTTTACACATCATGAATGCTTCATAGGCTTTTCTGAGAGAGACCCATGCTTTCTCTGGTACCCAAGCGCTAGCCCACTGCTAGAAATAGCTACTGTTACAATAGTGAAGCACACTGAGTCATGAGCAACCAAGATATCCAGGCAAGTCTTAAGGCTTCTAGTTTAGTCAACTGCACCCAGTTGCTGGTTCTGCCTCCAAAAGCCCGAGATTTGAAAAGAACTAGATTACCATTTTAGAGGTTAAAATGTTAACAATAGAAAAATTAATAGCAACAGAAAAGAATAGTTTAAACTGGTTTCCATATGTTTATACCATAGCAGGTGAAATGATACTGTGGGGTCAGGCAGGTGACTTATGTTCTTGGCTCTGCCACTTAATAGGTGCATGGCCATGGAGATTTTAATGTGACCTCTCTGAGCCTCTATTTCCTGTCTAGTCTCACCTTTCTGTTCCTTACTTAGGGTTCTTGTCATACAGACCTCCTTTCAGTGACTTGACCCATCTGTGTTCTTTCTCACTTTGTGGCCTTCTCATGTGCTATTTCTTCTACCAGGAATACTCTTTTGTAGCTAGTCATATGGCTGGCTACTTACCATCTTTCATGTCTTCACTCTTCAAAGAAGCATTCTCTGACCACTGATTCTAGATTATGTCCCTGTCTTGTCCTGTGTCATGATACACTTTTGCAATTTCTTCATAAGACTTATCACAAATTACAGTAGTATATTCATTTTGCTGACTGACTCCTCACTAGCTTACCTTCTCCACTACCCTCTTGGTATCCATGAAGACTTTTTCTTGTTCACCTCACATATCTGCTGTCTTGCACAGTGTCTAGCACACATGAGTATTCATATTTGCTGAATAATGAGAATAAATGAGAAGGATAATTTACATCCCAGGCTTGGTTTGAGAGTAAAATGAACAAAACATATGTAAAGGGTCTTACTCAATTCTTAGCCCACTGGGGACATCAGTATCTGTTGATAACCTCCCTAAGTATAACAATCATGGAATTAAACTTAGAGGACATTGAATTGCTAGAAATGAAATATAAGTATTGTAGCCAAAAGATTACCACTGATGTTTGGAGACTTCCCGAAAGAAGAGAAATATTATCTATAAACATAATATTATATAATAAATAACATATGTAAAATAAGTAATAAATAATGACTGTATACCTCAAAACACTCTAATATCCAAAGTTGGTGTTATTACCTTTTCCCATCTACCCTCTTATTTTTTAAAGCAGATTAATAATAGAAAGTTAGAAATACAAGATATATTGCACTAAGAAATATTAACCAGGTATTTGACGTGCTATAAATTGAAGCCAGACATCTAAATCACTGGTCTCAACTAATTATTGTTTTTTTTCCAATGAAAATAAGCAACTCACTTTGCAAAGCCTGAACTATATTTCATCAGGGCTAAAAGATAGAAATGCCACTTTCCTTGCTTCTTCTCGGGAAGCTTGCTACCAAAGGTTCTCTTTTGCTCTAACTCTCCACCAACAACAAAAAAAAGAAATCCTGACTAAGATCCTCAAATGAAAGGCAAATCTACTGTTACTTGATTGGCGACAAGAACTGCAGGATTAGCTACTACCCAGCACTTGCTCCCCTGGTCACCTTCCACAAACAAAGGTTAGTCCTCTTCTCTTAAGGACAAAGAAATCAGTGAAATCAGCTATAATATTTGATAATTATGTGGTCTCAACACCCTCAGAGAAATAAATATAGAATGTAGAATTGATGATTTTTTTTTCTTTTGCAAAGTGAAAAGAAATGGAAGGGATTATTGTAAAATCCCTCAATTTACCATTGAGGAAGCCAGGCCTCAAGAAATTAGATGAAGTTCCAGGTAGAAGTGAACAACACTCACCTGTCAAGCCACCAGATCCACTTGTCTTCTACTTCCATAATTTATTTTCTTCCTCTTGCCCTAGTTTTCCATTAGAAAAACTATTCCCAACCTTCTTACCATTTAGCTTTTTCTCTGGGACCAGATTCTCTACCAGATGGCCCAGAGATTGGAGACTAAAATAAATTAAAATCATTCTTGAAAAATTTGTATTGTTTATTTCCATTATTGCTAATAATATGTGTTTGGTTTTCTTCCCCCCTCTACCTCCCCCCACTCACATGCTGTAGAAATGTTCGCTCCAAAATAAAATCTCAATCAAGGCTATTCTCCTCTCAGTGTCCAGGAAAAAACAGCCTCTGGGCATAAAGAGGGAAAGAGTGTCCTCATCCCCCTCTGCAGATGGATTCCCTTTGCCAAGGCCCTAAAGTCAGACAAGAATGAGCTGGTGAGGCCCGAGGCTGTCAACTGAAACTCTTCACCTGGCTTACCATCTAGAGAGATCCTTCTACACAAGGCCAAGAATCAAAGAGTAAACCACAAAGAATTCTGGGGCAGCAGGGTATGGAACTGTGACAGTTTATTAACCCTAGCTGACAGGTACTCTGTGGGGCACCCTGTTCTTTCCATGTATTTAGAAAGCAGAAGAGGAAACAGTAGTGATGTGCAATCCAAAAAAATTATGTCCAGTGGTGTCATGGGAAATTCTACAGCCTGATTTCTAGAATTAGGAAACTAATGCTCCCTCAAATTGAGGCAACAACAAGTATGAAAAGGCTTCAGTCAATCAGTTAATCAATATGCATTTAGGGCCCACATTGTGACAGGCCCTGTGCCAGAGACTAGAGAGCCAGGCATAAACGGGACACACAGCTTGTGATCTCTACTTGGGGACTACATGAGGTGCTTTAGATTGGCAGGGGTCCTTTCCTTATAATGTCCTTTCCTTCTCCTTATTAGAACAAGTCCCTTCCTTACATCAATAACTACCTCTTGATTACCTGGTATGGCCAGGGAACCATGTTAGGCTTTATAGGGATACAAATACAGGCAGACCTTATCCTCAAACAGTATTTAGCATAGGTGGGGAGCCAGGATATATAGAGAGACATCAAATGATAAGTTGATAATGAAAGTAATTGGTGTCTTTTGGGGTTCTGGTATGTCCCATATCTTGATCTAGATGGGGGCTACAAGAGTGTATACATATATAAAAATTCACTAGCTATATACTCAAGACTTGTATACTAAAGTTTAAAAAAATGCAAGGCATTATTTGCTTTACATTTATCATCATCAAATCCAAAAATGATTTGGACCTTCTTACAAAGATACATGCAATTACCAGGTTACAAAATAAATAGGAGAGAGAACTGGAGGAAAGAAAAATAAAGACAGGAAATAAAAATAAGAAGCCAGAGTTAATACTATTACCCCCCACCCCCAAATGCATGCCATTCTTACTTGCTCCTTGTGGTGGGCTGCAATTTTGGCTCCAAGCCTATGAAAAGAGGGAGACATGACTCATGATGACCACAAGATAAAAACAAAACAGCAGCTCAGGAGAACCCAGCTATTCTTGGTTTTGAGGACTGAGAAACATTTTTCCCTTGGGTCAACATGGAAAAGACACTGTGAAATGTAGCAAACCATGTCCCCAACAACAACCGTAGAGTAAATTCGATAGTACTTTGTGCTGGGTGGTTTCTTACTGAGTTTTTTATGTGGGCCAATGGTATAATGACAGAGCACAGTTCAATAAAAGTAGTTATATAAGGTCCAAAATGATACAGACCAGGCTTAGGAGTGTCACACGAGTACAAGAGATAGTCTCATAACTTCAAAGCCAGGAGCAGTGATGCAGTCTGAAGAAATTCAAAAAGGCTTCACAGAGAAGGGGATATGCATCTGGGCCTTGAACAAAGATCAGAAGGTATCTGATCTGCCCTGAGCTGGTTGACTAATTGTGTGTGTGTGTGTGTGTGCGCGCGCGCGCGTGCGTGTGCATGTGTGTGTGTGTGTGTGTGCACAGACTTTTGTTTAAAGAGAAAAAAAGTTGACAGGAATGAGGAGGTCATTCCTAACTGTGAAAGACTAATTCAAACCAAGGGGTAAAGGAAGAATGTAACAGGAAAATTTAAGGAAAAGAGTAAGCCAGCCTGATTTATGATGAAAGAGTAAGCAAGAAGGCGGAAAAGGTAACTGGAGGCCAGACATTGGTGGCACCAGTAGCCAGGCTAAAAGGTTTATCTTTATCTCTTTATCTTAGAGACAAAGGGTTGAACGCTAAAGTATTTCAGATTTCTGGAAAGAGGAATGTTACGATAACAGCTATTATTTAAGAAGATTAATATGGCTGTCTTTTGCTGGATAAATTAGAAAAGCAAGGAAAAAAAAATAGAAGTCTCTTCCCCAAGGACTCTAGACAATGACTCTGTGATATAACAGACTTAACCTCATTTTACCTGTATACAAAGTTAAAGGGTTGGCTTAGGTAATTGCCCCCAAGGCAACAATGAAGCCACACCCATAACCACCAGTTACTTCCCTCTCCTGGGCACATTTAAATTTAGGCTGTGGTTTGAAACAACAACAGAAAGCAGCTAAGGAAAACCAGGGAGGAAGTTCTGGATCTTTCTCAAAGCAACATGGAAAAGAAGAGAGAGATGGAAAACAAAATATTTTAGAAGGGAGTGGAAAAATGATCCAGTCACAGCCCTTAATACATACAGGGAAGGAATGTTTACACCTAAAACCTGAGAGAAGGGCTGCCTCCCTTCCCACCTCCCCGCACTGGAAAGGGGATATGTTATGCAGATCTGTATAAAGGGGCATCACTCCCTCACATGGCTAGGGCTGCTATTTACCAGGGGGAATACTCAGGGGCTCCAACTGTCTTTTCTTCTAAGAGAAAGCCCGTCTCCTGCTGTTTCTGGATCCAATGCCTGCTGACAGCAGTTTGGAGGGACATACCACCCCATGCATAGCTCCTCCATTCCTTTACTGTATTTGCAAAGCTGGCATGCCCCACGGAGCATATTCACTATTCTATACCATGCACAAAACGCTTGGATTACTTTTGGAAATGCCTTTGTGTCTCTGCGTGTACTTGAACCTCTGGGCCAGTGATCAGGAGCCTCCCATTTAGCACCTGAGAAAAGGTTAAATGAAAGCAAGAGCATAAGAACCTTGCTTCTGCCCTGAGCTGGTTGACTAATTGTGTGTGTGTGTGTGTGTGTGTGTGTGTGCGTGCGCGCGCGCGCACGTGCGTGTGCATGTGTGTGTGTGTGCGCGCACACGCGCGCCTGTGTATGTGTATGTGTGTGTGTGTGTGTGTGTGCACAGACTTTTGTTTAAAGAGAAAAAAAAAATCTCCTGCCTTTGGAGAGGAGCATGACAAGAGGGTCCACCTGCTGGCCTAGGAAGCTTCTGAAAAGCTGGGACCCATCATCTCAAACTGGAAATTACATCCAACTCCTATTCCTCTTGGCCCCTTCTTTCTGTCGTTGGTGGCTTTGAAGCACAAAGCCATGCCCCTTCTAAGCTCATGGCCATGGCTTGATTTCACTAGTTCTCCATCTAGTGAAAGAGGCTGTAGGTCAAATATATCTGGTGCCATGGAAAGAGCACTTGACCAAGAGTCAAAAAACCCGAGTCCCAATTCCAACTCCACTACTTGCTTTTAAAATGACATTGGGCAAATGATTACTTTTCTTGGAATTTTTTTTTTTTCCATCTGTAAAATAGGAATTACAGCTCTTTTCCTCTCCATTTTACAGGTTGGCATTATGAGTCGAAAGGAGAGCATTAGGGACACAAAGGACTTTGTTCTATACAAACCAACTGGAGAGTTTTTAGCCTAGTGGAGATTTGCTGAGAAGAGATTTTAGAAAATCTCTTGTTGGTGGAAAGCTTTCATGTTAGGGTAATTTCTATGGGGTGTTGGATCTTTGTTGACAAGAGGAGATTTTAAAAATTATAGCCTCCGTATGACATCTCTCCCTCCTCGTCCTCAGATTTTTGTGTTCCTCTGCCTCTGTGAGTGTGGGAGCTGGTGGGATGAAGCAGCTGGGCACTTTGCTGATAAAACCGTCCCTTGGGCAGGTCTACCTCTGAACTCTACATTCTGTGTAAGGTAAATGACGAAAGGGGCTCCTTTCTCTTCCATTTATGTGTTGGCTCTTTTCCATCCTACCAGTCACATAGATATGAGGCCTGGAGGGGAGCCTGGACATTACATAAGGCAACCCTCACATTTGAAAGATGAGGCAAGAGCAGTTTTTTGTCTAAGGGTCTCACTCATAGTTACACAGCTAACCAGTGGGCTAAGTTCTCCAGCTCACAGATGGCAAGGTCTAAACTTAGCTGAACTTATGAGACTCCGGGTAGCTCCGAGATAGTTACTCACCTTCCCATGACTTTGTTTACTCATTTAAAAATAGAAATGGAAAATAATCCTACCTTAAAAGGGCTCTAGGGTAGTGCTGGCAGGAGGAGAACAAGCTTTGCCAATTTATATCTCTATAAATGTTTTTAATTATTATCAGTTGATTAGAATAAAAAAGCCTGAATTAAAGCCTAGGTTTTAGAATGGTTTAACATGAATATAAGTAGCTTTTTAAATATTATATATGCATACATACTATAATAGTAAAAATTTTGTAACATAAAAAATATATATAATATACTTATAACAACATAATTGTAATAATATATGTGATATATTGATGTTTCAGTAATATAATGTGCTGGGTGTGAATTATTAAAACTTTTTATTAATAAATTGTATTTTTTAGAGCATCTTTAGTTTCAAAGCAAACTTAAGCAGGAAGTAAAAGAGTTCCCATGGACCCACTATCCCCACACACCCAAAACCTGCTCTACTATGAGAACCCTCTACCAGAGTCATACCTTTGTTACTACCCAGGAACCTACACTGACACATCATTATCACCCAGAGTCCACAGTTTACCTTGGGATTCACTTTTGGTGTTTTACATTACATGGAGGTAGACACATTTATAATGACATGTATCCCTCATTGTAGAATCACATAGGATAGTTTCAGATCCTTAAAAATCTTCTGGTCTCTTCATCCCTTCCTCCCCACCACCCTTGGCTGTCACTAATCTTTTTACTCTGTCCATAGTGTTTTCCTTTTCCAGAATATCTTATGGTTGGAACGATACAGTATGTATCTTTTTAAGACTGACTTTCTAAACTTAGTAATGTGCATTTAAGTTCCTCCATGTTTTTTCATGAACTCCTAGGCCATATCCTTTCAGTGCTGAATAATATTCCATGACGTGCATATGCCACAGCCTACATACCCACTGCCAGACGGAAGGACATCTCAGTTGCTTCCAAGTTTTGGCAATTATGAATAAAGCAACTATAAACAACATGTGCAGGCTTTTTGTGGACAAAAGCTTTCAATTCATTCTTGGTAGATTCTTAATAAATACCGACAAGTACAATTAATTCCTAGAACCTGCAGTAAAACATGTTTCGTTTTGCTAGAAACTGCTAAACTAATTGACCATATCATTTTGCATTCCCAACCGCAATAAATGAGCCATGCTGTTACTCCACCTTCTTGTCAGCATTTGCTGTTCAGTGTTCTAGAATTTGGCCATTCTAATAGATGTATAGTGAAATCTTGTTTAAATTTGTGATTTTTTTAAATGATTTTATTCATTTATTTGAGAAAAAGAACAAGCAGGGTGGGGGAGGGATGAAGGGAAAGGGACAGGGACAAGCAGACTCTCCACTGAGTATGAAGCTTAGTGGGGCTCAACCCTAGAACCCCGAGATCACAACCTAAGCTGAAGTCAGGTTGTGACTTCTTAACCAACTGAGCCACCCAGGAGCTCCTGATTTGTGATTTTTAATGCTACATAATGTTGAGTATCTTGTCATATGTTACTTGCCAGTTGTACACCTTCTCTGGTAAGATGTTTGTTCAGGTCTTTGCCCACTTTTTTTTATGACTTTACCCTTTTTAAAGCAGTTTTACAGTCATAGAAAAATTAAGAAGAAGACACAGAGGTTTCCTATACACCCTTTGCCCAAACATAAACATTGCCTCCCGCGTTATCAACATTCTCCTACCAGTGGTACATTTGTTACAATTTGATGAGCTCATATTGACATGTCACAATCATCCAAAGCCCATAGTTTACATTATAGTTCATTCTTTGTGTTGGACATGCTATTGGTTTAGCAAATATATAATGACATGCATCCATCAGTATAGTATCATACACAGTATTTTCACTGCCCTAAAATCCTGTGTCCATCTATTCATCCCACCCACCCTCCCCCCAACCTCTGACAACCATTGATCCTTTCCCCCTCTCCACAGTTTTACCTTTTCCAGAATGTCCTGTAGTTGGACTCTTTTGCTCATTTTTTTTAAATCAAGTTGTTTGTTTCCTTACTGCTGAGTTTTAAGAATTCTTCATATATTTGGCATAACAGTCTTTTAACAGATGTGTCTTTTGCAAATATTTTCTCCCAGTCTGTGGCTTGTCTTCTCATTCTCTTGACAGCGTCTTTCATAGAGTAGAAGTTTTCATTTTAATTAAGTTCAGCTACTCAAATCTTTCTTTTATAGATTGTATCTTTCTTGGTGTATCTAAAGTCATTGCCATGCCCAAAGTCATCTAGATTTTCTCTTACGTTGCTTTCTAGGGGTTTTATAGTTTTGCATTTTGCATTTTACATTTAGTTCTATGATCCATTTTGAGGTAAGGAGAGCATAAATTTTTTGTCAAGATTCAGTTATTTGCATACAAATCCCTAATTTTTTCACGTCCTTTGTTGAAAAGACTATTTTTTCTCTACTGTCTTGCCTTTGCTCCTTTGCCAGAGAATCACTTGATCATATATATGTGGATCTATTTCTGGGCTCTCTATTTTGGCCATAATCTATTTGTCTATTCTTTCATCAATCTCACATTGTCTTGACTACTGTATCTCTGTAGTAAGTATTGAAGTCAGGTGGTGTCAGTCTTCTGACTTTATTCTTCTTCAATATCGAGTTGGCTATTCTGGGTGTTTTTACCTCTCCATATAAACTTTAGGATCAATTAGTCAATGTTCACATCATAACTTGCTGGGGTTTTGATTGAAATTGCATTGCATATTGATCAAGTTGGGAAGAACTGATATTTTGACAATATCAAGTCTTTATACAAACATGGAATATCTCTCCATGTATTTTTTTCTTCTATGATTTCATTCATCAGAGTTGTGTTTTCCTCAAATAGATTTTCTATATATTTTTGTTAGATTTGTACGTAAATATTTCATTTTTTGAGTGCTAATGCAAATAGTACTGTGTTTTTAATTTCAAATTCAACGTGTTCATTACTGTCATAGAGAATAGTGAATGACTTTTGCATATTAACCTTCTATCCTGCAACCTTGCTATAATTGCTTCTTATTTCCACAAGGTTTTGATTTTGTTTCTGTTTATTTGTTTGCCTATTCTCTCGAATTTTCTACTTAGATAACTATATCATCTGAGAACAAAGACAGGCTTATCTCTTCCTTTCTAATATGTATACTATTTTTATTTTCTTGTCTTAGTGCATTATCTAGGACTTTTAGCACAATCTTGAAAAGCAGTGGTAAGAGAGGATATTCTTGCCTTGTTTCTGATATGATCAGAAAGCTGTGCATTTCCTATCATTGAGTATGGTGTTAGCTCTAAGGTTTGTGGTCGATATACTTGAACAAATTGAGAAATTTTCCTTTTATTCCAAGTTTGCTGAGAATTTTTATCTTGAAAGGGTGTTGGATTTTGTCAAATGATTTTTCTACATCTATTACTATGATCATGTAATTTTGAGCATATTGATATGTTGGATTAATAGATTTTTGAATACAGAACCTTCTTTCATGACTTGGGATAAATTTCACTTGGTCATGGTATATAATTAATTTTATATATTGTTGAATTTGATTTGCTAATATCATGCTGAGGATTTTTTGCATCTGTGTTAATGAGAGATATTCACCTATATATTTTTTTCTTGTAATGCGTTTGTCTGGTTTTGGTATTAGGGTAATGTTAGCCTCATACAATGAATTATGATGTACTACACCTACTTCTGTCGTCTAGGAGAGAGTGGAGAAAATTGATACAATTTCTCCCTTAAATATTTGGTAGAATGCACCAGTGAAACCATCTGGGCCTGGAGTTTTCTGCTTTGGAAGGTTATTAATTATTGATTCTTTTTTTTTTTTAACTAGATACAGGCCTATTCATATAGTCTATTTCTTCTTTTATGAGTTTTGGTAGATTGCATCTTTTAAGGAGCTGGTCTGTTTAGTTTACATTTTCAAATTTGTGAACATAAATTATCTCTTAATGTCCATGGGATCTCTGGTGATGTATTCTCTTTTATTTCTGGTATTGATAATTTATGTCATCTCTCTTTTTCCTATTTCACCTGGCTAGTTTAATCAATTTAGTTAATCTCTTCAGAGAACCAGTTTTTGGTTTCATTGACTTTCTCTACTGATTTCTTCTTTTTTTAAATTTCATTGATTTTTGCTCTTGTGTTTATTAATTTTCTTCTGCTTCATTTGGATTTAATTTGCTTCTTTTTCTAGTTTCCTAAAGTGGAAGCTTAGATGATCAATTTTAGAACTTTCTTCTTTTCTAATGTATGCATTAAATGCTATAAATTTCCCTCTAAGCCTTGTTTTTGTATACCCCACAAATTTTGATGAGTTGTGTTTTCATTTTCATTTAGTTCAAAATATTTTTAAATTTCTCTTGAGATTTCTTCTTTGACCCATATGTTATTTAGAAGTGCGTTGTTTAATCTCCAAGAATTTGGGGATTTTCCAGCTCTCTTTCTGTTATTTATTTCTAGTTTAATTCCATGGTTGTCTGAGAGCAGACATAGTATGATTTCCATTCTTTGAAATTTGTTAAGATGTGTTTTATGGCCCAGAATGTGGTCTGTCTTGGTGAATGTTCCATGGAACTTGAGAAAATAAATACATAATCTGCTGTTTTTGGATGAAGCAGTCTATAGATGTTCATTATATCTAGTTGATTGATGGTACTGTTGAGTTCAACTCTGTCCTTACTAATTTTCTGCCTGCTGAATCTATCAGTCTCTGAGAGGAGTATGTTAATGTCTCTAACTGTAATAGTGCCTTCCTCTATTTTTTTCTGTGTTGTTCTATCCATTTTTTAATTTTTTTAAAAAGGTTTTTTTGATGCTTTGTTGTTAGGCACATACATATTAAGGGTTGGTATGTCTTCTTGGAGTACTGGCCCTTTATCATTAGTAATATTTCTCTTTATCCCTGAAAAATTGCTTGCTCTGAAGTCTGCTTTGTATGAAATTAATATAGTGACAACTGCTTTCTATTGATCAGTGTTAGGATAGTATATATCTCTTTATCCCTTTATGGTTAATATTTTGTCATTATATTTAAAGAGCTTCTTATAAACAACACATATTTGGGTCTTTGTTTTTTTTTTTATCTACTCTGGCAATCTGTGGCTTCTTCTCTTTTTTTTTTTTTAAAGATTTTATTTATTTATTTGACAGAGAGACACAGCAAGAAAGGGAACACAGCAGAGGGAGTGGGAGAGGGAGAAGCAGGTTCCCTGCAGAGCAGGGAGCCCAATGCTGGGTTCGATCCCAGGACCCTGGGATCATGATCTGAGCCAAAGGCAGACAGATGCTTATCGACTGAGCCACCCAGGTGCCCCTATCTCTGGCTTCTAATAGGAATATTTAGGCACTCCTGTTTGACATAGTTGGATTGTCATCAGCCATATTTGTTATTGTTTTCTATCTATTATCCTTGGTTTTAGTCTAATTTTGTCTTCTATACTCTCTCTGCCATTTGTGGTTTTAACTGAGCATATTATGTGATCCTATTTTCTCTTTTTCAGCATATCAAATATATATATGTGAAATTCTATAACATTTTATATGTGCAATTTAATATACATATAACTAACCTTTTTTTAGTGATTTTCCCAGAGTTTCCAATATGCATTTACAACTAATCCAAGACTACATTCAAATATCACTATACCACTTCACAAGTAGTACAATTATTGAATTTTTACCACATTTTACAAGGAACCTTTACTTCTTCTTTATATTTTTTTAATTTTCCATTTTATCCCTCAAGTGATTAAAGGTAGTTTTAAGTTTTCAGTTGATGCTACAATGCTTTGTAAAGAAATGACACTTAACAAAAGCTCTGTAATACATATGGATCATACCAATGCACACTCAAAGTCAATCTGCACTCTTATCTATCATTGTAGGTGATTCTCCCATATTTAAAATCCTGCAAGGAACAGCCACATCCAGATGTTTTCACCTCTCTTTGTGTCTCAAATGACTATGGATTTCACAGAAAATCACAATTTCTTCTTCTATAATCATTAATTATTATTATTATTAATAATATTAAAATCATTAATATAGTATAATATATTAACATATTTATAATTATAATAAATTTATAATAATATAAACATATTAATATTAAAATTATTAATAACCTATAGTATTAATCCTTTAGCAAATACTACAACAGGACCAAGCTTCCTTTTGATGTCTTCCTATTCCCCACACCCCTATTCTCTTTCTAAGACCCTCATCCTAATCCCTTTCTATGGAATAGTCCATCCTATAGCAGGGCCATTCTTGTGCTCATCAGATTGTTAACTGGTCACTACTAAAGAGCTAAGTAAAATATGAAGTATGGTGTTGATCAGAAAAAGCATGGATTTGAGCCCAATTCTGCCACTTATGAGTTGGCAAATCACTGCTCTGCTCCTCAATTTTCTCATTTATAAAATGAGGTTCATGATAGCATCTCATTAGATTGTTAGAATGATTAAATGTTAAAATTAAGTGAATATTCATGACTCAGCAGACCCAGTTTGGATCTCAGGTCCATCTTAAGTTTATAACAGACTGTGTACATGGTTTCTTCTTCAAGCAGTGTGGAGAGAGCAATACCTATTTCAGGGTAGCATTGTTATAATAATATAAGATAGCAATGTAAAGTGCTAACCATGAAGGAATATTAGTTTCTGTCCCCTCTTCTAACAATTAGAGATTTTCTCTTTTCTCTTCTTTTTTTTTTTTAACAATTAGAGATTTTCTCTTTTCTTTTCTTTTCTTTTTTTTTTTTTTAACAATTAGAGATTTTCAATAGTAATGCAGCAAGGTGTGAGTCTTATAGAAATCACTGCCTTTTAGAAGGACATCCCACTGGACCACAACTCTTAGACCCAAAGGCATCAACTGCAATGGCTGAACGACAGCCAGGCAAGACTGAATTCTGAGGTAGTACTCACAACGTACAAATCAATAATTCATCAACTCTGAAGTGTTGCCTTGATTTTTCCACATATTCCCAGAAGTCTTAATCAATGTGTCTAAATATGAAAATATCCATGATTTGGCATGTCTAGAAATGGCTGGACAAGTATTCCTCATCCATCATGAACTACTGGTACATCTTTCAAAGGGATATTAACAATGATGGCTCCTTTGTTTCTGCTCCAATGGAATGGAATGTCCAATGGAAAAAAGAGTCTCTTTAACAAATGGGGTTGGGAAAATTGGATAGCCACATGCAGAAGAATGAAATTGGACCATTTCCTTACACCACACTGAAAAAAATAGACTCAAAATCGATGAAAGACCTCAATGCGATACAGGAAATCATCAAAATCCTTGAGGAGAATACAGAGAGCAAGCAACCTCTTTGAGCTCAGCCACAGCAACTTCTTCCTAAAAACATCGCCAAATGCAAGGGAAGCAAGGGCAAAAATGAAGTATTGGGACTTCGTCAAGATAAAAAGCTTTTGCACAGCAAATAGTCAACAAAACCAAAAGACAACCGAGAGAATGGGAGAAGATATTTGCAAATGATAAATCAGATAAAGGGCTAGTATCCAAAATCTAGAAAGAACTTATCAAACTCAATATACAAAGAAGAAATAATCCAATAAAGAATATGGCAGAAAGCATAAACAGATATTTCTGCAAAGAAGACATCCAAATAGCCAACAGACACATGAAGAAACACTCTACATCACTTGGCATCAGGGAAATACAAATGGAAACCACAGTGAGATATCACCTCACACCAGTCAGAATAGCTAAAATTAATCAGTCAGGAAATGACAGGTGTTGGCAAGGATGCAGAGAAAGGGGAACCCTCCTACACTGTGGTGCAACCACTCTGGAAAACAGTATGGAGGCTTCCTCAAAAAGTTGAAAATAGAGCTACCCTCTGACCCAGCTATTGCACTGCTAGATATTTATCCTAAAGATACAAATGTAGTGATCCAAAGGGGCACGTGTACCCAAATGTTTATAGCAGCAATGTCCGCCATAACCAAACTATGGAAGGGGCCTAGATGCCCATCAACAGATGGATGGATAAAGAAGATGTGATATATATATATATATATATATATATATATATATATAAAACAGAATACTATGCAGCCATCAAAACCCCTGAAATCTTGCCATTTGCAATGACATTGATGGAACTAGAGGGTGTCATGCTAAGCAAAATAAGTCAATCAGAGAAAGACAATTACCATACCATCTCGATGATATGAGGAATTTAAGAAACAAGACAGAGGATCATAGGGGAACAGCAGGAAAAATGAAACAAGATGAAACCAGAGAGGGAGACAAACCATAACAGACTCTTAATCTCAGGAAATAAACTGAGGGTTGCTAGAGGGGAGGGGGGTAGGAGGGTTGGGGTGACTGGGGGGAGGGTATGTGCTAGGGAGTGCTGTGAATTGTGTAAGACTGATGAATCATAGACCTGTACCCCTGAAATAAACAATATATTATATGTTAATTAAAAAAATACATATCAGGACACCAAGTTTCAGAGTGTTGTTGGCTTTTCAAATTTCCTATGCCATAGGTGATAGAGTTAGAAATTTTAGTTCAGGTTTGTCTCAGTAATGTCTAGGTAAAGGTTTAACAACCAGCTCTATGGGAAACAAAAGCTGTGATCTGCAGCGAGGGCCAATTTCCATGACATAAGTACTCCCACCATGGTCAATTTTAATCTACCAAGATAACATCCAGGTTCACAAAGCTTAGCAATAGACTCTTACAAGCTGCTATGTGCTGGGTTTAGCACACTACTGGTTTCGCTTCAAGTCTAGGGTGTTTTCGACTGAGCTAAGGCTGCTAACCAGGCTGCTAGTCCTGTCTTGGTGGCTGAAGATCCCACCAATAGCTAGAACACAATCACCCCCTGTAACCTTTGAAAGTTGGTGACTCCTGTATTCCAGACTATTTTGCAGCTGGTCATATTACCAACAAATCCACTCATCAGGAATGTTCTTCTTTCCCTAAAGACCAGCTACCCACTTCTGCTTTTAGACATGAATTTAACAGAAGATCTTAAAGTAACAGCCACCAAATATGCCAGTCTTTTTACTTCCATCCTTTAAAAAATTCCCAAAACAAAAAAATTTTAAAAATTAAAAAAAAAAAAAAAGGAAATTCATTCCCTGTTGGGACTTTTTCAAGGAGAACTTCTTTGAGCTGTATAATTAATTGTTTTGTGGCAGAAAGGGCCATTGATAAGTTGTGTTCATGTACGAATAGCAATGTTATTATGTGAAGCTGCTTATTGTTAGTGTCTTCAGGCAGAAAAAAATGTTTAGAAACCCTCAGTGAATCCCCCAAGTTTTTCCTTGGGATTATCTGGGATGACTTGGAATGCTAGCAGAATCCACACGGATGATTAGAGGGGAGGCTTTCGGCACTCTTGAAAACTCTCACGTTACTCTCTCCCCTGGGAAGCTGCTGAGGAACATGTTGTATTGGGAGTGCAAAGCCGCTAGGTCAATGGAATCATTTCTTTGTGACTTGGGAATTTCTCAGAGCCAGAAATGTTATCCAAGCTTCATCCCTGTGACTGAGGAAAATTGCATCAGCTGCGCACAGGATACCAGATCTCAATATTTAAGGGATGCCCTGGATGGCAGAGGTTTAAGTATAGTTACTGGATGCCCATGCTACCATGTGCGCTGAAGCTTGGTTTATTCTCTCTGACTTATCAGTGAAAGTTGAGAAAATACTTGGAGATCATGGCAGAATAACATGACTGTTAGGAAGAAAAGTGGTGTTATTTATGTGTGTTTACGCCCATACAAGTTGTGTGTATATAGTGCCGTGTGTATATAGGGAAAACCAAATAGGCCTTGAATGAAAGAAGACAGGCAACAGGTGAAATGGACTCTTCAGCTGAAGGTCAAGAGACTGTTCTTGTCTGAGCTCTGTGACTGTCTAACTTCACGTCCTGGAATTATTATTTAGCTTTAGCTTTTCTTGTCCTTAATTCTTTTAGGTAGAAACATGAGGGTTTGAAATCTATGGAGTCACTTCTGCTTCTTCTCTTTTAATTCCTAAATTCCAGAAGATAAATAATGCTTTTATTCTCAAAAATGACTTGAACAAGATGTATTTCAAAGGAAACAAAACATATCCAAAGAGTTGCACTTAAAAATGGTATTAGCCTAGAATTTAAGCAAAACTCCTGATTTTTTTCCTTAGGCCAAGGCTGTATCCACATACACCTGGATAAAAGTGGAAAAAAAATATGCCAATCACCCAGATGGCTCTAAGTGTTTGATATCTGTCATCATGTGGGCCAAACACCTGGATGATTGCTTGCATTTTCACTTTTTAGCCAGATGTTCTGAAATTATTGAGGTATGGCTTGGATAAAAAGTGGATGCTTTTATTCCACAAGGCAGAATAGGGTACAGTAAGAGGTAGAAAAAGAAGATGAGAAATTTTTGAGTTGCCTATTACTTTGTCAGACACTTTCCCTCATATTTTTTTATATTTAATCTTCATAAAAAGACCATAAGGCATTGTCACCAAATTATAGATTAGGAAACGGAAGCAAAGGAATTTAAATTATTTGCTAATGTCAGACATCTAAGAAATGTTAAAGCTGGACTTGAAGTTTTATCACGGGGAGAACTACTAGAAATGAACACAATTAAGTTAAATATTACCAACAAATTAAATGAAATTAAATGCTAAAAAAGAGTTGCAACGTAAATAAGTTAATACCAACATCCATGTAGATATAGAAACAGACAGGACGTTCATCTTCAGGACTTTTTAACCCAAGCCGGTAATAGGTGTCCATGGAAAAAGTAAGAAAAACCAGCACAGGAGAAATGGCACAGTGTTGCCTAGATCTCTTTGTGTGCCACACCTTTTTTTTTTTGGCTCTGACCAGACAGTGAAATTGAACACAATTATCTCATTAATTGTTTCACCTCCCTGGAGTTAGGAATTTTGGATGATTTTATAGAAATAACATAGTTCATCATTAAATGTATGTGAAATGGCATGCAAATATCTGAATGATGATGATTTACTGGGGAGAAGATTCTGAAGATTGGATTTTATAACTCCTTGTAAATAACCTGGGGGGTAAACTTCCCTCTGTACACAGCAAAAGCAAATTGGCCCATCCCAAGGTTTTCAACAATGTCTTGATCTTTGGGGAAACAATGAATCAGATTCTTCCCCCTTTTATATGCCAAGGAACATAAATTCCCAAGCCCACACAGAAAAGAAATCATATGCACCTCCAACAAGACTCTGTTCTTCTATAAGGTAGAAATGATGACTCACAGCCAAAGGCTACCAGTTCTGATCACAGAAACACTGCAAAGAGCAGAGTTGATTAAGCTTTTAGAGAATTGTTAAGGGCAAAACTACTCCACACTTTCCCAGACAGTAAGCACAGGAGAGGAGAATACTCTACCCATTGAAGAAAAGAATATTTTGGGTCTTGAATATAATCATGCAAATCCAAGAAGGGAGATTTGGTCACAAGTTTATAATATTCCAGTTGCTGACCTGCTGGTTAGAACACTGGGAAAAACATTCATTTTCTAAATAAATATAGGGATGAGAATTTACAGGGTAAGGAAATGGGGGTGAAGGAGGACAGAAGAGTATATAAATATTGGTTCCAAAATATGAGTGAATGGGTTAGAGATAATGCACCCTCTGGAAATAACAAATGTTGTAAGTTTTCAGAGAAAGAAATAAATCATAAGAGAATTTGGATGGCCTTTTATGGGCTGAAGTAGAAGGAAATTAAATATCTTCAATAAGATT
Source organism: Enhydra lutris kenyoni (assembly GCF_002288905.1). Taxonomy (NCBI): domain Eukaryota; kingdom Metazoa; phylum Chordata; class Mammalia; order Carnivora; family Mustelidae; genus Enhydra; species Enhydra lutris. Next base: position 9,285,239 of record NW_019154131.1, read on the forward strand.
CTTGAGAGAAATTTTGTATAACTGTATTATTTAAATATGAGGGAAAAAAATCAAAATCAGCCAAAATTCAACAGGGAATAATCTCTTTTGAAAACTTATCGCAGACATATCTACAAATATGTAAGAGACAAAGACTATAGAGACAAATTATGTGTCTTGTCTATACACTCAGGCCCTTTCTGACCCAGCCCCACCCAGGGGCAAATGCTAAAAATGTTCAACACTTAAACTCAGTCCTACCCTGTGTTCAGTCCAAGCCTGAGCATTATTTTAGAGATCCCATCCTCCCTAATCAGTAGAGCCTGGAATTCTTCTTGCTGCTGATATGGGTATCTGATATGTCTGCCTGAGGTTGTCCAATGCTAGGAATAAAAATGGCTAAAATGTACACAGCATTGAGCTTCTGCCAGTTTTCTTTCTAAATACTTTATATACAGTATCATCTTTAAATCTCAAACAACCCTCTGAGATAGGTATTACAATCTCTTTTTCTGGGGAGTGAGGACATGTTCCAAGAGGTTAAGTGATGTGCTCCAGGATACTTAACCAGTTAAGTTATGGAATTAGGAAACAAAGGATGTGCTAGTCACCACTACAGAGGACCACCATACCGTTCCACATGTTTTCGCACCCAGCACACACTCACATTTTTTTAAATTTTTTTAAAGATTTTATTTATTTATTTGACAGACAGAGATCACAAGTAGGCAGAGAAGCAGGCAGAGAGAGTGGAGGAAGCAGACTCCCTGCGGAGCAGAGAGCCCGATGTGGGGCTTGATCCAGGACCCTGAGATCATGACCTGAGCCAAAGGCAGAGGCTTTAACCCACTGAGCCACCCAGGCGCCCCCACACTCACATTTTTTAAATTATAAACTCAACTAATACCCGCAAAGGATTTGAAACTCAGCCTTACCTAGGTCTCCTTCCAACAGCGTCTGTATATTTGTCATTCTATCTTTGAAGACTTAAGGGGTTACAAAAATTAGCCCAACCTATGGACTTACTATCTATCTGAACACACATGTCCCGCTCTGTTCTCTAGCATGGTTCCCTCAGAGGTGGAACCACTGGATCATCCCAGAGTTGCCTAAACCCCTTGGCACTGTAAATTGGAATTTTGTCATCATGCACCAAGCCCAACCATATAAAGGTATTTCTTCTTCCTCCCATGAGCCCTATCACGTTTTGATAAGTAATTCTTCATCCTCCAATGAACACAATTTATAGCCAAGTTGGTCTCAGGCTAAGAACACAAAGTTTCTGTCATGTTTATATGACAGCTAAAATAGCAAAGTGCTTATTTCATTCCTCATATCCACGACATGACGCACCTCCATCAACTAAAGGAAACACCCAGCCATCAGGATGGTCTTGTTTCTTTCTAGAACAAGACCCTCAAGCCCCACATTTCCCTCTCTATGAAGTTTCCAAGTTACAGAGCAAAACCATTAGAAGCAAAGAAGATGATACACTTTAGAAGATAGTGTTGTAGATAACAGAGGCAGATAACCTTTTTTACTTCAAAAAACCTAAAGCTAAAATTTTTTTTTTAAATTCACTGATGTTAAGGAAGGCTGGCTACAGAGTGGACAAAAGGGTCCTAGGAGAGCTGAATTATAAATGTAATTTAAATTTTTCTAACCTTTTGGTTGTTTACACAGGACCACGTTAGCCTTGCTGATTATTTACCTAATTTTTTCTCAAAAACTTTATTAAAAAATAACATTCATACAGAAAAATACACAGCCATAAATTTATCACATAATAAATTTTTACAAAGTGAATATCGCTGTATAACTAGCACCTCGATCAAGAAATAGGCCACTCCAGACCCACAGAAGCCTCTTCATGTAATTTTTGTCACATACTCACCTCCACTCTGCCCAAGGTTAACCTCTCTCCTGTGACTTCTTAAATGGAGATTTGTTTTGCCTGTCCTAAACTTTATGTATATAGAATCATGCAGTATGATCTATTTGGTGAATAGATTTTTTTATAATCATTCAGCGTTGCATTTCTGAGAATCATCCATGTTGTTATAGATTTCTATACTTCCATGTAGCATTTTCTGTATAGTATCCCATATGAATGTCATGATTTATTTGTACCTTCTATTGTACATGGATATTTGAGTTTTTTCATTATTAAGAGTATGTTTGATGCCCAATTTGTGTGTGTACCTTTTTTTTTTAAGATTTTATTTATTTATTCAACAGACAGAGATCACAAGTAGGCAGAGAGGTGGGCAGAGAGAGAGGAGAAAGCAGGCCCCCTGCTGAGCAGAGAGCCTGCTGTGGGGCTTGATCCCAGGACCCTGGGATCAGGACCTGAGCCACCCAGGTGCCCAGTGTACGTACCTTTTGATAAATATGTGTGTTATATTGTTCTGTTCTCCCTAGTAAAATATGCTCACACTAGTAGTTAATCAAATTTCTTCCCATTGGTTTGGATTATGTGTCCAATGTGATAAGATGATTTTGTTTTGCATCTCAATTCTGAACTCCATAGTGCTGGCAACCCTTTTCAGTTTCCATTATCTGCAAATTTTAAAATAAATTTCTTCATTCTTCTGACAAATCATTTTGGAACATTAAATATTTTTAAGTCTGGTATAACATATTATATTGGGCTGTTCATCTCCAGCCCTAGGAAGAATGAGGGAAGTACTAAAATTTGTTATTGTTGCTAAGAGGCCAGAGATTTTTTAACAACTCTCCCAAAATTTAGTTCTCTGTTTTAACCTTGCCATTTCCATCTCATATTTATAGTATTCTTCAGCTGACTTAGACTCTTTCTTCTAAGAACAAAAGTAATTGCTGTATTTTATGGTGAATTTATTTTACGTATTACCCCTCCTAGTTAAATTTACATTTGACAAAACTTCTGTATAAGGAACTCTCCACAGGAGTCATAAGGAGAAATTTCAGACACTATAATTTGAGCTAAGTAGAGATTGTGGTATAGCAGAAACTTCCCAGACGCCTCAAACACATGGTGCTGGCACACATGTGGCGTTTATAACTGAACTGGGCTGGTTCATTGAGTATTATTTAAAAAAAAAAAATTAATTGAGGATTATTTCATCTTTATGGTAAATAATTTTAAAATTTGAAAAGTTTTCATTAATACTTTTAGCCAGGGATGGTTGGGACCAGTTTCTGGAGGAAGGGAAAAGAAAACAGTTCTTTTGATCTTATATCTTCCCCCAACTCTGAAGGTTGACTCCTTGCTCTGAATATCAGATTCCTCTCTATCATATTTCCATTCCACATTTTAGTCTGGTTGGGAAAGTCTAACACAAACTAGAACTTCACTTCTAATGGAAAAGTCTTCCTGTCTTCTTTAATTATTATCTTCCTATATGTAATGATAATTAGGTCAAATTTCTTTCCACAGACAAATATGTCGCTAAGCTATGCATTGGAAAATGGTTACTAGATTTTTCCCGATGATATAATAAGATAAATTGTTGGAATAAAGAAATCAAGTCATCCATTAATAAGTCTTTAAAACAATTGGGATAGATTGTGATCTATTTAATGAGGTCTTAATATCTGATGGTATAAAGGTTTCATCTAGAGGTAGCCTTCCACATTTTCTCTTTCCCATGCCCATAGCTTATCAGTCTTATAATTCCTCTCCTATGAGTCCAGTTCCTCGGAATCCTCCATATAGCTCTTTAGGTAGCTTCTAATAATTCACTGAAGTACGTACATGAAATGAAATCTTTTTTCTATTCTTAAGCCAGGAACTCTAAACTCAAGTGATAAAATTAGTCTTGGCACCCAAAATGACATAACTGAATATGTTTGTTCTCCTTATGTTTTTAAGCTTGAGAGAAGAAAATAATAGACTCAGGTGGTAGGAGTGTGGGGCTATAGAAAACAAGGGAGGTGTTATAGGTAGGGAGGAACTAGGGGAAGCTGGGGACAGACTCGTTAGTGATCAAAGTAAGCAGCCACAGTGTGTTAAAGAAGTTATTAACATCCTCATTCTAAACAACAGCTGAGTACACATTGGCATAGATAAGATTAGATACCTTGGAAATAACCTAGGACAACCATAGTTGAGAGAAAATAATTACACCACTACTTGAAAACAAAACAGAATTAAAATGGTTAAATTGATTTAGTTGATTGTACTTAAGGAGTCTTTCCTCCATTCAGTGCCTTTTTAAATTACTGTATTTCACATTTCTAAGTGGAAAAATACCTAGTTAGGTCTAATTTTTAAATGAAAAAAATCATATTTTCTAGAAATAAGATATGTAGCCCAGTTCAGTAAATTTAGGTGACAAAATAGAACATTAGAGAAATAAGAAACTTTCTAGAAGAACTGTCCTAAAAAACAGCATTCCAAATAATTTATATTACCAATCCACTCTCAGAGAGGTGGAACATAGCACTCCACACTAAGTGTGGATGGTGCCTGGGGACTTCCTCCAAAGAGAACAGTATAAGGGTCAAGGGGGAGGAGCATAACTGACCATAGAGACCCTGACCAACACTACCTAGTCAGGTGATGAAGGTCAACAGCAATAAGTGATACTGATAGCAGATACACTTGATAGGATGTGGTGAGAATAGCACTTAATCGCAATGGTTAATGGTTAATGACACTTAACCACAAGTTAACCCATAACCCAGCTACCTGTAATCATGAGAGAAACATCAGATACTTTCCAACTGAGGGACATTTCACAAAATACGTGATCAGTACTACTCTAAACCTCAATTCAAGGTCATCAAAAACAAAGAAAGCCTGAGAAACTGTCACAGACCAGAAGAGCGTAAGATGATGTAACTGTTAATGCAATATAGTCCCCTGGATGGGGTCGTGGGGCAGAAAAAAAAACAGTAGGTAAAGACTAAGGAAATCTGAATAAAGTATGGACTTTAGTTAAAAATAATATATCAACATTGGTTCATTAATTGGAAACATACTGCACTATAGTGAGATGTTAATAATATGGGAAACTGGGTACAGTGTTTATGGGAACTTTCTGTACTATCTTCAAAATGTTTATGTAAATCTAAAGTTATTTTTTAATAAATGTTTGCTGGGGCACCTGGGTGGCTCAGTCAGTTAAGCATCCAACTCTTGATTTCAGCTCAGGTCATGATCCCAGGGTCATGAGATTGAGTCTGGCTTCAGGCTCTGTGCTCTGCACAGAGTCTGCTTAGGATTCTCTCTCCTCACCCGGGGCACCACCACCCCCATGCTTGTGCTCTCTTTTAAAAAAAATAAGTCTTTTTAAAAAATAAGGTAACTAGACAAGTATTTGCTTTAAAAAAGAAAAACACTGCTCTCCTTGGTATTGGGGAGGGTATGTGCTATGGTGAATGCTGTGAAGTGTGTAAACCTGGCAATTCACAGACCTGTACCCCTGGAGATAAAAATACATTATATGTTTATTTAAATAAATAAATAAATAAATAAATAAATAAATTTATTAAAAAGAAAAAGAAGAAGAAAAAAAAAAAGAAAAGAAAAACAGACAGCAGCCCCTGGAAATGTCAGGCCAGTATACGGGGATTGTGGTAGTGGAGGTATGAATCCCTGGACCAGTTCACCACAGACTCTTGTGAGCCTTCTTCTCTGGAAATCTTGAAAGACAGGGGGAGTCATCTTGTCTCTGGGAATTGTGGAGGTCTACTACAGTGTAGTAGACGGTTAGATTGGAATCAATAAACGCTGGTCCCCTCTGGCTCCCTTGTTTTCTGAGTTTATTATTTATTTATAACATTGGATATAAATTACCTATGGGTAAACCTAATTTTCTTTTTTATTAACATTCTCACAGAGGCTGAATTTCTTTCAGACTCAGGTGGAATCTTATGTTTGCATAATAGTAGTATAAAAAAGCATTATTCCTATATAGGTATATCATATGCTTTACTTTCTCTAATAATACGAGGAGACAGGCTTGTTTGGCATGAGTTTCTTTCCATATAATTTCATAACCACTGCTTGTAGCCTTTAGTTATCTTCCAAGTGCTGGCAAATTCATACTAAGACTTATAGAAAGTTCTCCTGACTCTTCCCTGACATACACAGATGTGTCAAGATGATGGTAGATCCTGTGTCAAGATGATGGTAGACTCCTACATGTTTGCTGCTATGTAAATATTTCCCCCCAAAATTATATAAGGCCCAGTGCTTATCTAGACTTACCTCTGCTATAACATTCCTTTGTCTAAGTTCCTAAACAAAACTAGAGAAGTGGAAGGGAAATCACATATCTTTTTTAGAACAATAAATAAAAAACTAAAACTAGGCTAGAAGAACACCAAGATGGACTTTTTTTAAGTATCTGGTACTGCAAACATTTTCTTCTCCAGCACAACCTCTACACTTATTCATGACTCAAAAACTCTGTGTGTGTCTGTGTGTGAGTGTGTGTATGTTTTTAAACAAAATCATAATTAGCCTGCATTAACTATGCTTCATTCAAGCAAAAGCCCTAAGTCCTTTCAGGCACACTGCTCCTGGGGAAGCTCATGTTTCATACCTTCATTCTAGTGGAGAACACGCCGTGAGTACTTAGTAGCTTACTTAGTAGCTTCAGTTATTAAGATCAGTATAATCTGCACAAGGAGCAAGTAGATGAACCAGGTCAGGATTTGGATGACTGGGGTAGATGAAATGTCTCCCTGGTCCTCATATTTCTTCTTCGGTTTTCTCTGACCACTGTTGCATTTCCTTTCTTAGCAGACAGGCCAAGCTGCATCGCAAGGCTGTCAATGAGTCCCTTCCCTGCCCTTGAACTTGTTCAGCTCTCCAGCTTCTCCTACTCTGGAGCAGGCGGCTCCACATCCTAATGACTTTCTGCAAGAAACAGAACCTCCTGATAACTGACACACCGCCCTGTCGTCTCCTGTTAAGCAAGGCTGACTTCTGAGCTAATGACTTGAGGCTTCTCTTGCTCTTTCTCTTGTGATAAAGTTTTCGTCCTGTAATAAGTAACAAAGGAGAAGATAAGGGGAAAGAGGAAAGTGAGGGGGAAGACAGGGAGAGACGAGAAAAGCGATAAATATGGGCCAGTACCTAATTATAATTCAAGACACCGGCAATTTAATAAAAACAACTCCTCCAGAATGCAGCCATAAGGAAAGAGTTTCCACAATCTGTTCATCTGCATAATTAGTGATTGAGGACCTGGGAACAGTTGGAACATTGCTGAAGAAGGCCCAGGTCACATTATTGATAACATAAATAACAAAGATACAGATTTCCCCAAACTACAAACATCAGAATGTAACTAACAACAACCTAATAGGAGCACAGAAAACAAACAGAAAGCAGATAAACTCTGGAGCCGGGCAGGCAGAAGCCCAGAGTCAGGCACATCATTCATCAGTCTAAATACCCCCAGGTTTCTTAGAGTCACCTAAAAATACAAAAACAGGAAATCCTCCTTGCTGGGGCTATCTGCAAGGATATGGGACTACGGCTGTGAGCTTGCACGTTCCACGATTCAGACACATAGTCTTTATGCTTTTACACATGGGAACGTAATTCATTTTGAAAAAAAAAAAAAAATTTGCATTGCTAAAGTTAGTTATTTAATGACACGGTGGAGACCTGGCAAGTGAGCACTGGAGACACGGTCTGCATTTCAGAACCCTGCTAAATTCTCTATAAGGGACTGAGAAATATACTTAATCCTTTAAAAAATGAGTTAATTTCCCACCTCCATTTTAAAACTCTGTTTATTCTTCTTGCCAATTTGAGAAGGGTGATACAACCATGAGGACTCTGAGTGGCTTCTTACACTCTCCTCTTGCTGCTCTCCACCGCAGGGTTGAGAAGATAGTACAGCGAGTAGGTGTTACGGATGGGCTGACAAAGTTAAAAAGCCCTTCTACTGCACTCCCCCACCCAAAAATTCTACTACCCGAATATTATCGCCGTTTTGCAAATCTGGGGCATGAACCTTTACACAGATGAAGATACAGTTTCCAAATAATCATTTTCAAACTCAGCATTGGCTACATCCAAGTCGTGGACACACAGACCGGGCAAGACCTATGACTTTCAGACAAGCCGAGCTAAGGTGTGTGTACCTGTAAACTATCAACCCTGGAAAATTCGAACCCTTTGTGTCTTCAGACAGGGTGAGCCCTCCTTCGTTGTGTGAACAAAGAACTGTACTTGGGCCCAAACAGGGTGGGTGACAGCATCAGGGACGAGGAAAGAATTTCCACCGCACATACCTCCGTCATGCACGACTGTCCCTAGGGTAAATACGTGAATAGTTTCAACTTTTAACAATGGAAAGGAAAACAATAATATTTTTTAAAAGTATACATGGCTTTGTGCTTTCAGGCTTTAAAAACCACACACATACCTGCGGTTTTGAAATATCCGTAAGACAGCAGAGGGGATGATCCTGTCTGACTGGGTGAATGAGATAAAAGGAAAACCCGTCCCGAAAGTAGGAAATTAACCTGTTCCTGTAGCGTTGTCATAATTGTACACTTGGTCATAGGATCGAAGGCCTTGAGAGGCCAAACCTCCCACATGACTCAAAGACTGGAAAAGCAGTAAGGGGAATTTTCACTTTCAAAACTGAGTGAATCATTCACGCATGAATTATATAGATTGTATTAGTTTATTCAGCAAATATTTACTGAGCTCCTCTTATGTGCCAGATACTCCTCGAAGCCCTGAAGTTACCAGTAAACAATGGAGAGAAAAATGTCTCTGCCTTCCTCAAACTGAAGTCCCCGTGAGTAAACACACAGGCAGTTACCCCCTATATCTTGCATTGCTAAACAAGTTTTGTTTTTTTTGTTTTGTTTTGTTTTTGTTTTTGTTTTTTAAATCTCCAATATGGCTCCCATCATTTAAAAATCATGCTGTCCCTGGGAAAATGCATTAAGCTGCCACCTGGTTTAGCATGATTGGCAAAACCATTGAATGAACTGCTGCAGGTGATAAGAAGTGAAATGCAGGAAGCCTCAAAAGAAATAGACATCAAAACCTGAGCCTTTGTATAACCATAGACAGTGGGATAAGCCTAGGTATGCGTACATCCCAATTACATGTATTAGAGAAGAATTTGAATCTAACGGACCACCTTAGAAAGCTTTGGAAGGTCTTTGCACTCTTTTACTGGGCCATGGAAGATGGCTTAAAGCAGTGGTTCCCAGACTTTTGGATTTCATATATTGGTAAAATTAAAATACAGTGATGACAATAACAAAGAAAGGGAACTGCCATAGAAGTGCCAACTTTTCATTTCAAACAAGGACATTAAAAGACATTTAAATATTTTTACGAGTAGGAAAAAAAATACCAAAATAAATTAGTCATTTCTAAGAAACTACAGCTGACATTTACAGCAACACCCATTAGCCGTTGTATAGGGACAGGTAGGCTAAACTGTGCTGTAACACATGGGCACTAGTAATAAATAGGCCCCCACCCCGCTAATTCCAGGGGCTGGAAAAAACATGTTCCATATTTTTCATGGGGTGGCAGGAGTGGTCATCACTTAGAGATTAAGACCGACAAAGTGTGGGCGCTGGGTAACTCCGTCAGTTAAGCATCTGCCTTGGATTCAGGTCATGATCCCAGGGTCCTAGGATCCAGTCCTGGGTCAGGCTCCCTGTTCAACGGAGAGTCTGCTTCTCCCCCTTGCTCTGCCCCTCCACCCTGCTTATGTGCTCTCTCTCCTGTAAATAAATAAAATATTAGAGAAAAAAAAGCCTGACAAAGCAGCCATCTCCAATGTGGCCAACTACAGTGCGAGAAAGAAAAGAGAGCTCTTACATGGGCACTCTTACATGGGCAACTAATGCTCCAGAAATAACATGTAACGCTTCTCTTACAATCCACTGGCCAGAACTAGTCACATGACCCCAACCAACCACGGGAAGGTCAGGAAGTGTGACGTGCCACGTGCCAGGTGAGCTGGCGTTGTTTAATAAGCAGCAGATAGTTGAAAGGCAACACTGATGAACAGATTTTAGAACGGCTTTATAGAACATTGATCTTATTTTCTCATTTCATGTATTAGTTTATTATTAGTTTATTCAGCAAGTGAAAACCTGGTGACATTCCTACCCAGATCTTCAAAGTCTGCATTTCAGAACAGCAGATGGGGGGTGGAGGGAGGGAGAAAGGAAGGGGTTGGGGAGGGGGAATGAGGGCAGAGGAGGAGAGGGGAAAGAAAGAAAGATAAGAATTTACAGGCCAAATAAAATAATCTGGGGAAGTTAGCCCTTTCTTGGCGGTACGTGCAAATTATTACTAGATTCCCAACAATAAAGAGGTGGCTAGTGAGTGTGGCTCCTGTGGCCAAAGGTGAACAACTCAGAGAACCCGGATGCCAGGAGCAACAGCGTGCAGGAAGGGCCCTGAAACTCAAAGCCTGTCCCAGTAGCAAAGTCTTTTGTTCTTGAACTGAAAGACAATTTGCTTTAGCTGTCAACAACGTCATGCTTTATAACTCACTCTTAATCCACCCCCTCAAGGATGATTATTTCAACATTAACTCTGCACCCAAACATCTGAACAGGCCTGAGTCAGCCCAGCAAAACCCAACAACATCATGTTGACCCTAAAGGTTGCATAAGAAATAAAATGAAGCTTCGTTTCCTGTGCCGTGTGCTGGTTCGGTCACAGTTGTTTTGCTCTGGTTTGTTCTTTTATCGTTGTTAATACATGCGGCAAAACCAACCCTCAAAACGAAGTTAAATCTCTTTGCTCAGCCATTCTATTGAGCTATGAGGCAGGGAAGTCTGATGCTGTTTTATGGAAATTCTGATTTTCAAAGTAATAAACAAATCTCAAAGGAACCAGAAAGGAACGATTGGACCCATGCCACACGCTCTGTGTGGGCCCAAGAAACTGTATTTGATGATGGCAAATTTCCTTTTCAAAAACACCCTCAAACAAAGCTTAAGTTCCAGAAATGTTTTCTGGGCCAGACTTGTAGTAAATTTTCCTTGGAGGCCCTAATGCTGTATGAAGGACAAATGGAACTCAGATAGACTTGGTACTCAAATGAGGGAACAAGGGAATTCAAACAAATATGGACTGCAACTAGATTTAAGCCTTTGATTCTATAATGTCAATAAATAATAGTCAATTTAGCTGGTAGGGGAAGGTTAGTTCTGCCATTTAATAAAACATACATTGAATAAGAGAAATCAATTTTTTAAAAAAATTCACGATAAAAATTCTGTCAAAATGATATAAAATGAAATGCAAATCTCTCTCTTTCCTTACTTAACCCCACAAATCCCAAGGTCTTCTTTCTAAATGTAAAGCAAATGGTCTCTAATGTATTCCTCAGAAAAACTGAAATGCCTCTATGAGAGTGTATGCTTATATATATTTTCCATCTCTCCAAATGGGATCTACTATATATAGTCCTTTACATTTCAATTGTTCGGACAGTCAGCATCATACGGACACAACTTTAGTAGTCTTCTCTTCCCTGTTGGAACTTCAAAAATATCAATTGCCTTTCCCTTTGAATTCATTGAGAAAGTGCTCATTTAGACACCCAAACATTTTGTATAGTACTTTGCACTAGAAAACAAACAAACAAAAAAAACCCCAAAACTACTCTGCATTGAAATATTTCAGGATGAAATATTAGCTACGAATGAATGGGGCTATTATCTGCTCCTGAAATAAATCACTAATGTACCAAGTAAGTGCTTTTGAACAATAAACTTGGCTTTGTGACTAGTCCAAAGAGCTATCTGTCAGATGACCCACTCTTAACAGAACAGAAATCCCAGAGCAGGTTTCTGCTATTCAAAGTTTCCTTGGATACTTGGGAGAGAAAGTGAATTGAAAGCTTGGAAATGGGAAGATGCCTCTTCATCAGATTGTTCTGAACTTTGGTCACAATCGGAAAGAGTAAGGAAGAGCCCCCTCACAGAGGTCCTTCCAGCAGACCGGACAGTTTTGGCATAACACCTATTGGGTCGATCTAAGTACATAGAGACGTTGCCAAGAGCTTAGTACTCAGCTCTTTACAGATAAATGTATTTAGGGCCAAAGCAGATGATACGAATGCATACGGCCAAATAGGAATGATTACAATGAGAATGACTTCATAAGAAGGAACTATTTATTGAGCACCTACTCATCAGATACTACAACTTCTTAAACTTTCTCCGCTAATAAATGTCCCCAGGAAATAGTCTTCCCTCCAGGACAGATAGATATTTTGATAGATAGATCGATCCGATAGATCACCATTTCACAGAAAAGAAAAGTCCGTCATCCAACTCACACAGTCAGCAGTAGGTTGGGCGGAGATTCAAATATAAGTCTCTGATTACAAAGACAATCCTCTTCCCACTGTACCACAAACCCTTTTTCAAAAATTATCTATTCACTAAAATATGTGCCAGGCCCAGATGGCTTTCCAGCTGAATTCTATCTAACTTTCAGTGAACAGATAATCCTTATGCTATTCAAAAAATTTCTGACCATAGCAAAAGATGGAAAGCTTCCCAATTCAATTTACAAAGCAAGCATAACCTTAGTTCTCAGTCCTGATGAAGAGAGAATGAAAAGAAAATTATAAAAGCTTTCACTCATAAACATGGATGCCGTGCAATAACTAAATTGTACGTACAGATTGTCAAATGAAATCTAGGTGCATATTAAAAAATAGCATCCCATGACCAAGTGGACAGCATTGCAAGAATGCAGGGATAGTTCAACACTTAAAAATACAGCAACATAACGGACCTAAGGTGCCAGATAGATTAAAAGCATAAATACATTAATTAATGCTAAGAAACAAACCGCTCTCAAAATAGCCACTATTTTAAATTTAGAAATAGAAATTCTAGCTTAAAAACAAAGACCTATAGAGACTGCTCATTCAACACCATAGCAAACATCATACTAAAAAGGAAACCAGTGATGTTAACTGAAATAATGTTGTTTGAGGGAGTCTAAGATAATAAAATAATAAAATAAGTGATATGAATAGTAGAAAGAAAGAGACAAGGGTATTATATACATATGTTACAATTGCATTCCTGGTAACTTAAAAGCCCAAGAAAAACTAATAATGTGATTGGATACAAAATGAATAAATTGAAGGGCATGTTGTGCCTCAATATCCCCCGAACACTTTATAATTAACCTATTCCTTTCATACCGATGTAGAAATTTAATGAATTCCAATCAAAAGTTCATTAGGTTATTTTTCTAAGAACTAGACAAAGTGCTTTAGAGGTTTGCTGGTAAAATAAATGTATGAAAAATAACAATATTGAGAGAAGGGACACTTTCTATATGGAACTCTATAACTTTTAGAATGTAAGATTCCAGAGGGAAGGGTTTATGTCTGTGTTTTTCCCCCCAGGACCCACACAATGCCAGGAGCACTACAGACACTCCATAAGTATCAATTTATATGTATATATATATATATATATATATATATAAATGAAGTAAGCTAATGTGATCAGAAAATGAGATTCTGGCCCAGGAGCAGGCAGGTAAATCAAGGAGAGGGAAGAGAGTCAAAAGCTAATTGAAGTATACTTCATTACATGATAAAGTGGCTTTTTAATTTGTGGGGGAAAGACTCAGTATATCATCAATGGCTTTAAGAGTATTGGCTCTCCTTCTGGAAGAAAATAAAGTTAGATCCCTACATCACCCCAAAATTTAAAAAAATAAATTAATTAAATAAATAAATCATTTGAAACACAATGTGAACTTATTAGGCATGCTTTGTCTACAAGTTTACTTATATTAGACATCTCTGACCGTCACCTGCCTGGACCTCTCAGTTCCAGCTCCCCTGGGCCTGGTTGGGCTTCCTTGTCCAATTTAAACTTGGCTCGCTTTACCCTCTCTTCACCACCCGACACCTGCTCTTTCTTTCTGGTGGATGTGACTATTCTCCAGATCCTCACTCCAATGGGATGAAATGTTCTTAGAAGGAATTTGCTTTCCAGATGTGTCTTCACGGCTGTATTATTTGTGTGTTGATTTGGTAAGTGAAATTTGACAGAATAAAAAACGCAAACGAATTAGTGGGATTGTAACTTTAAGATTTCATTGTATAACTGTGTTCTGAAATCATCTGTGCCAAGCAAATGATTACTAGAGGAGGCAAAAAAGCACAAAATCTCCATTTACAAGATATTGCAAACAGTGCACTAAGGTAAGCTTAGAGAGACCAGGGAATAAGTTGATTAATCATGAAGAAGAAACAAAAAATAAGATAAATGGATTTGTCATCCAATTCTAAAAACAAAATTCAAGAAGATCAATGTCAAAGATCAATGTTGAAAGGCCCCATGGCCTTACAGCAATATTCTGGTGATTTTAGATACAACTGAGAAATATCCCCTTCTTTTCCTTCTCTGGGGCTAAGGTGTGTGAAACTAACCTAGAGTCTGGAAGACCACTTTTTTGTTCCTTTATTGCGCCCTAGAACAAAAGGACTCACAAAAGTGTGAGAAAAATCTCAACCAGAAGACTGAGTGAATGTTTGACCACTCTCCACTTCCTCTTCCCACAATGAAATGGCTTATATGTTAAGAACCTCACGTAAACAGAATGAGGAAATCAGATATCTGAGTGACTTCATCAGATCCCAGGCTACATTCACCTTTCCTGAGAGGTAACTTACTATAATAGATGGAGCACGGACTTGGATGCCATTCAGTCCTGAGTCCAAACATGTGTTTCACCTTTTGCAGAAATTCATTAATTGTTCAGAGCTGTAGTCTTTTGTTTTGTTTTGTTTTGTTTTACCTTTCAAATAGGTATACGAAAGAACCATCTCACTTGCTAGGGAAGGGCTCAGGACAAAACTGCTTATTCCTGCTCCCTCCCTGTTTCTTCCCAACAGAATTTTGGGAATTCTGTCTCTAATAGAGAGGAAATGCATATCCAATTTGCTATTAGATAAGGCTCATTCAAAATAAACGTCCAAGGCATTTTTAAAGCACCAATTTCATCAGAAGACTTGAATTCCAACGATAGCATATTGATTTTATTCTGCATAGGCTCTCTGCAGATTCAAACATTTGTTTTGGTGTGGGACAAGATTTTTGGCATCAGTTTAGTACAATGTTGGGTTCTTAGTTTGCATAACTGTTGCGCCTGTCATGAGCAGACACAAAGCCTTGGCTCATTTTGCTGCCCTCCCCTCACTTCAGAGCAGGACTGTTTCTCTCACCCATCTGCAGCCTAGGGCAGGCTTTGTGAGGCTCACCAAGGCCCAGAGATCTGGGCTGCACACTGCACAAGAATCCACTGTTAAGTGGTCCTCTTCTTGAGAATTTGAGAATTAATTTGAAAATTAAAGAATGTTCAATGAAAGTATTCACCATTTCCATTATTGCAGCTTTTTCCAGATGAAATCAGTGTAGAAATTCTGGAGACCTTCCCGGATGTCTGCAGAGATGACTCCTATATGTGTATTAAGGGTGAGTACACATCTAGTTTTCTCTTTTAAAACCAGCTTCTACCTTGTTCAGTAGACAAAGATGTTTTTCAGATGAAAGTCTGTTGAGTAAAGTCCTGGTATGAGATGACATCATGCAGCATTTTATTTAGCAAAGGGTTAAATAGCTTCTCCTTTGCTAGTAGCATCGGAAAAGAAAGAATTAGCAGGAAGGTGTATGTCACAATCATCACTGCATTTTACAACAATACCCAAGAAATATAATGGCCTTCCTAATTTAAAAGTATGACAATTTTATATATATCACCTCATCATTTGAATTTATTCTCCCAGTAGATATTTGCTGTAGAGATCCTGTGTTTCAAACCCTGTAGTAGGTGCTGGGGATAAAGAGAGAAAACAGAGCCCCTGTTTTCAAGCAAATAACAGTAACTGTCATGTCAGTTGGAACAAAGTGTTGTGGAGACACCCAGAATGGACACTTAACCCAGTCTTGGGAGGGAAAGGGGCCAATGCTTTTCTATTTACTTCTTAAAGATGAAGTGATTGGAACAAATTCTTTCTTGAAGACAGTTTCTAAGTGGAAACTACAGAAGTAAATGAGAAGAAATTCTATGCATTCTATGCAGAATAGAAGGCATATTTTTCGTTTTCCGCTTTCAAGAACAGAACAGCACCCCAGATCTATAAAACCAGTTAATGGCTGACGAGGTTTTGGGAATTCACCATGGGCAAGGTATTATGGTTCACATTGTATATGGAATATCCATGCATTTTTCACAGAACCCTAAGAGGTAGGTTCTTTTGCCTTTATTTATACATGAGAAAACTGAGGCTTAGGTGTGATAACTTGCCCAACACGCAGCCAGAAATAGTGAGGCTGGAAGTCCAACCCAGCCTGCGCTCTGCTCCATTAAGCTGTTTCCAAATACTGCTTCCAAATATGCATTTAGCCTGGGTAGGCTTTGTTTGTAGACACTCTATCTGAAGCTTTCACACTATTCCACCTTACTTTATTATTTTTTTTAATTTGACCCAATTTTAAAAGAATGAGAGACATCGTATTAAAAGGCAAGATATATATATACATACATATATATGCAAAATGAATAATTTTTTATAGTTACCAAAACCAGAGGAACAGCCATCTTGTCACAACCCAAAGGCAGAGGTAGAAAATCAGGCTTTCTGAGGACAGTGCTCAGGTTTCGTTCACTCCCGACTCCTCCCCGCACCTCGCCACAGGAGAGGGGAGAGGATGGAAGATCCCATATCCCACACACCTGTTCACACAAGCCTCTCTCTGCAGCCTTGGTTGTTGAATACGTGACTCAAAGCACTATCTTTTATAGCAAATCTGGTATAATCAGCCTGATAGACAAGATTCTGAGCTTTGGAGTGGGAGAAACAGGGGATTAAATCTTTGTCCTGTCCCTCCTCACTTTCTGGCCATGGTAATTTACAAACCCTCTCTGCGTCTTGTGTCTCTTGCCTGCAGAGGGAAGCTGAAAAGCCTCACCCACAGGTTCCGAAGCACGTTGGGGGGAACATTCGTGGGATGTGCCGAATACAGCCCTTGGCGAGGACTGGGTAAGATAAGAGTTGTTATAATTTTCAAATTTCCAGTTCTAACCTTTGGTGAAAAGTCACAATCAAGACACTCTGCAGCTATCCATTTCGAAAACTAATCGCTTTGTGTCCTCTCTGTAATATTGCTGTTTGTACTCTTTTCCAGTGAAAAACTGTGAAGGCCTTCTCTTTGCTTTATTCTTTGAATTGAATCGCCTTCCCTGCGCTGTTCACAAAAGGCTCTCGGTGCATGTGCGATGTTACTTTCAGAATCTAGACTCACGCTCCGAGAATTTAAAACGCCATGAGATAAGGGCCCAGAAAAGCTCAAATGTGGTTCGTGGAATGGAGGAACAGCTATTCCTCTGCGTTCGCCTCATTCAGGGGAGGAATTGCTCCTTCTCTTCCTCTTTATCCCCCACATCCTAAACAGATTTCCTGAAAGACCTTCTGGTTAAGTTCTCATCCCCTTGGCAAGGCAACTTGTCTACTGAGCCAGTCAGCTGTCTCATTGAGATTCACTGCCAGGTGGACAGCTTTGATGGCAAGGAGGTGGCGTTCCGCCCAGTTAAGCAGCTTTCAAGCCTCAAGCCATAAAGATGAGCTCCTGGCCCTCCTTCCGCCAGGAGGATACTGCAGACATATTGCCTGCCCTTGGAAGTATGGCTTTCCTGCGGTGCAAATTATTGAGCTGTGCAGAGCACCTTACTTACTGCTCTCTCCTCAGAGCACTCAGAGACACAGACTCTGTCCAGTTTCTGTGTCAGCTTTTCTTCGTGAAAGGTGCTGTTCGAGTAATTAGCTGGAGTTTGAAGCAAGCGATAAGTAAGTTAGAGGGATATGGGGTTTTCTCAGTCCACACTGATCTTTCTGTTCGCCGTGTCGGGGGAGGGAGTGTCAGAGGGAACAATCCTGGGCTGTAAGAAAGAAAGAAAATAACAAGCCCTGTGTTTCTGAATGAAACTTTCTCTGTTCAGGAGGCCTTGTGAAACTTTCAAGCTAAATAAGCTAATAGCGATTATACACTATGCGGTATTTTCTAGCCCATTTTCTAGGTGTGAACACAGGTGGAAAATATACAGTCAAAGACTCAAAGAATAGAACATTTTAGAACTGAAAAAGAATCTTTTAAGTATATTTTCCTCCCATTTGTGCAGTGTGTGTCCGTTATGAAAAAACAGATAAGAGGCAATGCCCATCATTAGACCATCCACCGGGGAGAACCACAAAGGAGGAAACCTGTTTATGTGACTTACCACAAAGAACAGGCAGTTGGAGATTCTGGAGGAGGACTCATTTGCGGCGGTCTACGTGGCTGTTCTCACCATCTCCCTGTTTTTTCACAAAGGGTGGTGGAGAGCCTCTCACATTTGTCAGCGAGGAAGGTTTTTCAAGGAAACTTCAGGCCTTGCTGTGTTTGTGCAGGAGTTTTGTGACTGAAGTGTAGCAAAGTCTGACATCCACCTGGAAAATCTAAAAAGCAGAGATGAGCCGTCCAGCTGTTCAGCTAGGGAAGCAAAAAGAATTGTTGCCACATTGGGGTCAGCTGCACACCCAGAGTGTGTCTTGCTGAAATGTACTGGAAACATTTTAAATCCTGCCCCAGACGACAACCTAGAAACCGCATGGGACCCTGACACAGACCATATATGTGGAGGACCATGGGCATAGCCAGCGGTATGGAAGCCAGAGGAAAAGAGGCTGGCTGTATCGTGGACGTACAGTCCCACCTGGGCTCTGGAAGGAAACAAGACACTCAAGTGCCCAACGGTCAGTGAGTCTGCCCCTCCCAGAGATGGTGAGGCCATTTATTAAAAGCACCAGCCAAATAAGAATGTTTCTGTGCTTCTCTTCCATCCTCCCTGAGCTCTGTACCCTTTTGTAAACTTCCTCAGGGTGAACGAGATAAGGAAGAAAGGGTGGAAGTCAAAAGTGAGGAAAGAAGACAGAAAGGCTACACCTCGCAGTGTTGATTGGAGGCAGCCTGACAACAGTGGGTCCTAGCAGAGTGAGGAGATAGAAGTCTTAAGCGTAAGACTCAAGACTTAATGTACGCCTTGGGATCATGGCTTTTGAGTAAATACCGTCTTACAATCTAAAGTCACCATAAGATTTTGTCCCAATAGCAAACAAAAATATTCTGACACTCCATGGGCAAGGAAAGCACTTGAATAAATATTGAAAGTACCATAAGAGACATAAAAAACAGTCATAATATCTCTGTCACCACTACTGAACTCTACTGCTGTGGCTCAACGAGCAACCATCAACGAAACATTAACGAACAGGCCTAGCTGTGTTCCTGCCAAGCTGTATTTACAAATATAGGCAGTAGGTTAATTTGGTCCAGAGACTATAGTTTGCCAACACTTGTTCTGCATCATCATTTTTAATGGCTGCATAGAGTTCCATTCTGCGGTTCTAAACAAATCTTGTTTAAGCGTTCAACTGTTGTTGGACATTTAGGTTGTTTCTCAGTCCTGCTATTAAACATGATGCTTGGATGCACATCTTTATACATAAAACTTTATGCCCATCTTAATTACTTATATGGTCTGCTCCTAAAGTACAATTTTGGGGTCAGATTTCATGTGAAAGGCTTTGGAATAATACTGCCAAATTCACCTCAAGAAAACTGCTACCAGTTTCCACACTTTTGTGGGCATGAGCAGGCCCATTTCCCTACAACAGAGATGGCAAATGTGGACCCCTTTGTGTATATACCCCCACAAATTTAAGAATAAGAAAATCAAAGGGGGAGAGATTACACATTTGAAGTCTTTATGAGTTGCTGCCTTTTGTTCCAAAGATAGCGAGGCCCCCTTCTCTCTATTACACAATGTTATTCCTTTTTTGTGTGTGTATGTGTGTTTTTTTAAAAGATTTTATTTATTTGAGAGAAAGCGAGAAAACAAGAGAGAAAGTACATGAGCAGGGGGAAGGCAGAGGAAGAGGGAGAAACAGACTCCCCACTGAGCAGGGACCCTGAAATGGGGCTCGATCCCAGGACTCTAGGATCATGACCTGAGCTGAAGGCAGACACTTAACCAACTGAGTCACCCACGCATCTTTATGGTTGTTTTTTTAAAAACATGATGCTACTTCTAAGACATACACCGAGAAGGGATTATTAATGAATTCTCTGGCTACTGTCTGGTATCATATTTTCTGGATTTTGTTTCCATGGACCACCATCATGACAAGGAGAGTGAGCCAGTGCACCAAAACGAGAGGGGGCACACACAGTCAATGCAACTCTACTCTCGTTGTACAGCGTGACCCCCCACAGCAGCTGTGTGATAGATTCTCTGCAGAATAACGTGACAATGCCCTCCAGGAAGGAAGCCTACACTAAATGATTATACTCTCCCTACAAATATCCAGTGTTAACAAACAGAGTTTTCTGACTCTATGGCAGGGAAAGGTGGGCACCAACCCTTTCTTTAGAGATCACTGGCTACCTATTATTTGAAAGAATTAATATGATGGAATCTATAAGATGCCAGAGTCAACAGAGTTGCTCAGTCTGGCCATGAACTAAGCAAACCTCCTCATATCTTGCCAACCAATCACTATCACGGTCCCATCTTTCTTTCCCCTTTAAGGCCCCAGGAAATCATGCCCTGGGAGCACATAAAAGAGCTGCCGCAGGCCTTGATGCCCTGTCCCCAGAATTATCAAACCATCTCCCTTCATTTTGCTTGCTTGCTTCTTGCCCTTCCTTTGCTCTCTGATAACCACTTGGCTCCTTGCCCGGCTTCTCAAGGGCCCCTCTGGCTCCTCTTGTTCTAATATTTCAATATGGCTTAATGGGTTGACTCCCCTTTCCTAATTTTGATAGTCTCATTAGGTCCCACCACTAACCTCCTAAGGGCACTAGGGTGAGGTCTTCTCCCTCACCCCACCTCCCCCACTGAGATGCCATCCCTGGCTGTGTGCATCATCAGACAACTACCTCCAAAGTTGACACCACAGCTCAGGACTATCCCCTTTAAAAGCTTTTCTTAAAGGAAATTTCTATAATGTTTGGCATAAACCCAGGCAGGTTGACCGCACGGTAGCTTAACCACTAATCTATAGCCACTTGATGTAATTATTCTCTAGTTCCTTGGGGAGTCTTCAGAACCACATCTCTAGTTCACAGCCTTGCTCTGTCCTAACCATAATTCTGGAAGACCATAGGCATGGATGATTTCAATAACCTCTTACCTGAAGTGATTTCATCCAGCTTCACCATGTCCCAATCATATCTCTATCTACATGTATACACATTTATATCTTTATACATGTGATATATCAAATTTGTCTTTCTACAGCATGTACTATGATCTCATTCCCTTTCTGTCAAACCCTCAGCAGTTCCCCATCACTTACAATTACAAAGAAAATACCACCCCTGAGGCATAATATGCAATACCCCCCACACGTACAGCCCCCCAAATCTGAACCCAACACTCATGCCCAAAAAATTTACAACCAGCTAGTAAGCACGTGAAAACTTGTTCAGCATCTTTAGCCATCAGGATATGCAAATGAAAACCATGGTGAGATACAACTATACAACAAATGTAATGGCTTAAATGAAAAGGGCTGAAAGCAATGTGGCCACAGGCTGCCTTTCTCTGTCACCTACTAATTCCCTTCATAAATTCTCAGCTCCAAACCGGACCACCCACACTTCTCTGAGGAGCCCTCACCATCCTGCTTCTCTACATTGCCTGCGTCTTCCTGATATGCCTTAGTGGTAGGCAGACCAGTCTGCCTGTCACCTTGTGTTCTCCATACCTAACCCTCTGAACCTGTGTGTTACATTATATGAAAAAGGTAAATGAAGGGGGACCTTAAAATAGACAGATTATGCCAGATTACCCAGAGGGGCCTTTAAATGTGGAAGAGAGCACCAGAAGAGGAGGTCAGAGTGATGTGATAGGAACTCCATCCACTACTGCTGCTTTGAAGATGGAAGAAGAGGTCAACAGATCAAGAAAATAGGCAGTCTGTAGAACCTGGAGAGCACAAGGAAACCCATGTTCTTTTAGAGACCCTAGAAAGGAACTGCTGTCCTGCTCACACCTTGACTATAGCCTATAAGACTCTCAAGGGACTTCTGACACTCAGAAATGCTGGAAAATATATTTCTGTTATTTTAAGCTACAGAGTTTGTGGTAATTCATTACAGCAGCAACAGAACACTAATGCAGTCCTCCTTATACATTGCTGCTCATTGAAACACTTTTAAGGAAGGTCAATCCAACCAGATTTGACCCCTCTGTTCTCTGAACCGCCATGGTGATTATTTATCTCTCTCTTAAGGCACATAACATATTTTGCTTTGCAGTCCTTTTCCCTCCCATTTAATCAATCACTTTATTATGTCCATTTTTACTAGACATATTTATGGTACTTTCCCTGCTATAGTCCTTCTGTCATAGTACCCATACTCTGCACCATCTGACTACCTCCCTTCCCCCAATCAGCCAGAGGTGACATCTCATAGGGAGAGCCAAACCAGAGGCTGCCTGGGGCTGGCCTAGTGTGAAAAGGTTGAAGAGAACTCATCAGTCATCTCTCCTTGGGCAATGTGATGGTCAGTATCTATTGGAGAAGCTCATCTGGTCTTAGAGAATTCAGGTTGAGATAACCGTTCTGTCTAATGAGGGAAGTGGTCAGATAGGAGAAGAGACTCAGGTAGAAATGAAGGGAGGTAAGAACTCCATAAGATGAAGGGAAAGGGAAGGAGTGGGGGTGTGTGCAAAGAACAAGGGAGTTTTTAGTTTTCCAGTTTTGTGAGGAATAAAGTATTCTCTCTCTTCTCTTCCTCTCTCTCTCCTCTCCATGCCAACAGGCATGTCAAATAGCACTCACCCAATGGTTCTCTCTTGCCAGAGAGAACCAGTCTCTCATATGGGCCAAACACGGTCCCTCCAGCTCCAGCTTTTTACCCTAATCATCTCTTGCCTGAGCTTTTTTAACAGTCCCCCATCTCATTTTTATAGTCCTGCCTTCTTCCAATTTATAGTCACTTCCACCAGCCTGTTTTTCTAAAACATGAATCAGAATATCTTCCTTTCCTGCCTATCTTTTCATGGCTGACTATGATCTTCAGGGTTAAGTCCAATCTCCTTGGCAGGGTCTAATGGGTCACGTTGCTATTTGACCTTGACCTCACCTGTCTCCTCACTCATCTTGGTCCTCCCCTTTTTTCCATTCTCTGCACCCCCCAAACCTACAGCTCACTCATTCTAGATTTTAGCCAAGAATGTTGAATCCACACTGTATATCAAAACCACCTGTGGAGTGTTTTAAAAATGTATAATGTTCAGAGGAGAGAGAGTGTATGGACACTCTGTATCTCCCAATTTTACTGTAAACCTAAAACTTCTCAGAAAAATTAAGTGTACTAAGTGTATCAAGGTGCCACCATGGATATTGGGGTGGAAAGGCTGATGAATCTGTTGCACATTCAGTGGCAAGACCACCGTTTGGTCCATGCTGACCACTCACCATTCCTTCTGCGACACAGTTTCCACATTGTTATTTCTGGACTGGTATTTCTGGGGAGCCATTATTCAGACCTCAAGGTCTAGTTCATATGTCACTCTGCTGTGAAACTCTCCTCAACTTTCCAGATGGAACAAATCATTTTTTCCACGTTGGTCCCATATTTCTTTAGGTATACCTCTACAATAGCATTTATCACAGAGTAAAAGAGCTTTTCCCCATGCATCTGTTTCTTCTCTAGAATATATACCCTGTGCTTTCCACATATTTGCACCCTCCACTGGGCAAGGTAAATGCCAGACACATTGTGGACCTTGTAATGTTCAATAGAGGAATAGACATGATTTATTTTATGAATAAACAAGCAGTTGAATGGCTTATAGCTAATATTTATTGAGCATTTACTATGTGCTGACCCTGTTTCAAAAGCTCTCAAGATATTCCCTAGGTTGACATGTACAAGTTGAAATAGGCACTTTTATTTGTCATTCTGCACAAGAGTTAAGTAACTTGTGTGCCACACAGATGGTTTCAAACCAAGGCAGTCCTGGTCCCAGCAACCACTATTTTTTGTGCCTTCCCATTATAATAAAGGAATGCCATTGCTTCAGACTCTCTGGTGTGAGGATGCCTTTATTCACTAAGTACTTTTTCTATTTTAAACTTGTAGGATTCGAAACTGTCACTCACTATTATGTTTGTATGAGAGGTTGAGAGGTTGGTTTTGTCAAGGAATGTAATAAATAATATGCTAAAATTCACCCATAAGTGGGAATGGCTGTGGAAACCAGATGACTTATGCTCAGTCCTACTTCTACAATTTACTAACTCTGCAACCCTGAGCAAGTCATTTAACCGCTCTTTGTTTCAGTTCTTCTCTTTAAAGCAAGGACATTAATAGTATCTACCTGTCATCATATGAATATCTGCCTTCCCCCCATTCATGTATTAGAACCCTAAGACCCAATGTGATGGTGTTGGAGGAAGAGCCTTGGGGGAGTGATTCAGTCATGAGTGTGGAGCCCTCATATACTAGATCCATGTTCTCATACAGGAGATCCCACAGAGCTCCCAAGCCCCTTGCACTGAAGACAGAGAAAGAAGGGGTTGACTATGAACCAGGAAGAGGGCCTTCCCCTGAACCTGACCATGTTGGCACTTTGATCTTGAACTTCCCAGCCTCCACAATGGTGAGAAATAAATTTTTATGGTCTACATCCTACTCGGTCTGTGGCATTTTGTTATTGGCCACCTAAAGGGACCATGACACTACTTCATTATTGTAGAGATTAAATATGTAAAGCAGGATCTGCGCTGAGAGTACCAAGAGCCCTGTGTAATAGCTGTGTGTTTATGTACTTTATATAACCAAATCTAATCGTAGCTGGTTTCAGCCACAACAAGGAAAGCCCAGATCATTTGGAGAGATGCCTTGGAAACTTAACCCTCTCAAAGTCTTTAGGTTATAAAACTTGCATGAACAACACATTACATGTATTCTATAATTTCTGATAATTCTTGGTCATTTTCTTTTGTTTAATTGAAAATCCACAGCACAAACAATGTAACTTGCTGGTCTGTCTCCTGGGAGTCAACTCTGTGGGTATAGGTCACAAACTTAAGATTTATGGCATGTTTATATAATTCCTGTAATTTATAGTTCTTTTGAAGTTAGCATTGGAGCCAGCAGGAGATAGACCCTATCAAAAGGGCAGTTGCAACAAAATCCTCTCCAGGAGACAGGCCAGTCGCTGCCGTCACCGCTCCAAAGTGGTTCCCATGCTTCTGACACTTGGCAAGGATCACAGCAGAACTTTTCCAGAAAACTCTGATTTGTCACCTGAATTCACGTCAAAGTGCAGGACTGAGCATCCACCACAAAGACTGGGAGACCAAAGGGGCTCAAGAGACAGGACGTATAGGACCGATCCTCTTTTAAGTGCAAAGATAGATGACTTAATTCAACATAAAACAAAAACAGAAAGTTCCCAGACATCTCAGATAGTCCATAAAATGCTAATCAACAAATATTTATTGAACACCTACACTGGATCCCAAGCTCACTCCAAGCCTGCATCTTTATCCTATACTCCACTATCTGCTAACATAATTTAAATAGCTGGATATTTTCAACAGGTGGCCTGTAGTCACATCTCCCAGAAATATTTGGTTTGGGGTCTAGAGAGTTTCTTTAAAAAAAATTTTGATTTCCAAAATTTAAAAGGGGAGATGTCAAATAAAATTTATATATTTCTGGTTTTTCTTTAAAAATCTGGGAATCTGATGACCCTGGGCCTACCATTCTTTATGACAACAAGTTGTCATCTGTTAGGTGGCAGCTGCTCCTTCACAAGGTACTTTAATGAGCAAGTTTGCTCTGGGGCCCACCCTACCCCATCTTATAGTCTGTAGGCATTTAAGATTGCAACCTCAATTTGTATCCGAAGATTTAAGGACAGACTTTATTACCACGTCAAACTATGTGATGAATCAGTACCTGAAAGAAGGGTTCAGCTTTTGAACAGCAAAATTGTAGTTTTATACACCTATAACATATATATGCATTTACCTCTGTCCTCATTCCATGAACCGGGACACAGATTAACATAGTGGAGAAAGAATGTGCTTTGGGGTCAGCCAAAGTGGATTAAAATGCTGGCACTCCCTCTCCTAGCAGTCTAAATTTGAGAGCTCATCTCTGAGTCTCTGTTTTCTCTTTTAGACAATGGAGATCATCAAATTGGCCTCAAAGGGACGTTGTGAGGTTTAAATTAATATTTTTGTGCTTTGCTTCTACGGCTGCTTTGGCCCGGAAATTTCTCAACAGTCTTGAACTGTTGAGAGTCAAGCTGACAAACTTCTCTTAGGGATCAAGACCCAGAGAAAGACACCGTTTATTCTCCACAGTTTTCCAACCCGCACTGCCCCCAAGTCCTCCACTGCACTGTCCCAGGAAAAAAGGAATACTCATGCTTCTGGGTTCCTGTATTTCCCTCTGTAACAACATGTTGCAGCATATGTATTTTTTGCTCATCAACCTTTTCCACCAAACAGGAAGCATTCTTTGTACAGTGTCCATTCTATATGTATTTAGATAATAGATAACAGTGGCCCAGCATTAAATGATAAATGCATAATAAAACTGTCGTCATTTTTTTCTTACTATTTGTTTCACACTCAACGGTAATAATAAATTTTATTAGCTCAGCTACCTTGAACAGAGAGATACACAATTGTACTTTTCCAAGCTATCTATTAAAAATACCCAAAATGAGCTGAGACAGAAGGAATTTTCTACCAAAGAAGTTTTATTACGATAGAAAAACCATCCCAGGAACAAAGGCCATGGGTGTGTTTAACTTCCAGTCTCCTCAAAGAAGCTGATCTGGACAGTTAAAGGGAAACATGACATACTTTCTTTCTTTTGGGATTTGTACATAATTTAGACCCAAATTATTTTCCGATTTTAGATTTTCATCAAACTCTGGATTGAAAGCTCCCTGAGGGCAAGGCTATTTACTTCATTTGCTTATTAGTGCATATCAATCCTTGGACCAAAGACTGGCACATTAGAGCTACTCAATAAATATTTATTGAATAAACATATGAATATGTCTGGGATGTACTGGAATATTAAGCACTTGGGAGGGAGTAACAACATTCTGCATGCAAGTGTGACAGTCTCTTCCTGTCCATTGACCTCTTTTATTTTCCTAAAGCCCCTGTGAAGTTGATATCATCACCATCATCACCATCGTCATCATCATTATCATCATCACCATTTGACCCCAAAGTCTTTACTCTCTCCACTCCATCACCCATGCCTATTCTCGTATCTAATAAAAAAGGACAGGGGCGCCTAGGTGGCTCAGCGGGTTAAGCCTCTGCCTTTGGCTCAGGTCATGGTCTCAGGGTTCTGGGATCAAGCCCCGATCGGGCTCTCTGATCAGTGCGGAGTGTACTCCCCTCACCCCCCGCCTGCCTCTCTGCCTACTTGTGATCTCTCTCTGTCAAATAAATGAATAAAATTAAAAAAAAAATAAAGAAGGACAAACATGCATCAATATGCTCTTCTGGTACTGAAGGCAAAGGAAGGTCATGGGTACATTTCCTCTCCCATGGAACTTCCCTCCTACTATAGAGCTGTCAGTGGCTATTCCCAACTAACAGGACAAGGTCTTTTCTTCTAGTCCTAATTGGTTCTTTGACAAGGTGAATATAATTATGTCTTAACACAAAGTTTTTAAGTTATGTCTTATGTCTTAGCTTTCAAACTTCATTTTTGTTGTTTTTAAAGGTACCTCACTGAAATCAGTCATTCTGGAAAGGGAGCATCCTGGTTTGTCTACAGAAGTCCTGGTTTTCATTTCTTGTCCTGATGTTACTGTTATCTTGCTTCCTTTCATTCGAAGTCTGCAGGGATCTCAGTAAGAGGATTGGAGGAGACCAATCTGATGGCTGGGGCAGCACTTAGACCCCTGAACGGTGGGCCAGCTGTTTCCTTGCAGGTTATTATTTGCACCTCCTGTAGTAACAAAAACAAAAACAAAAACTGTCTCAATGATTTTATATATAAATAGAATCTGCTGATGCAGAAAATAGTGTGTGCAAGTCCAGGAAAAAATTGACCCATAGGGCATGCAACAGAATTCTGTCTGGGTATCTGGGTATCCACCTGCTCTCAATCCCCCTTGCATTACCATCTTTGAACTGGATAATTTGAACCAGATCATTTGAACCACTGTCTTTGCTGAACTCGGGCCCTGGCCTTAGCTAGTTCAGAGCAATATTTCATTTGCCCAAATCATAGATGAATTAGATCTAAAACAGTATGGTTCTTTCCTGTATTATAGTTGCAAGGTGTTAGCCTACACAAGGACCAAATAACCAGGAAACGGTTTTAATCTTAATGACTGTGGTGTTTCTGTGTTCTTCTGGTTCACTTATTAGCAATAATGAAGATTCTTTGCAGGTTTTGTTGACCTTTTCCTGCCCTGTGAATCCACAAACAGGAATCAATTTGAACTAGATTGCAGAGATGTGGATTACATTCTTGGCAATGTATTCTTTTGCACGGCATCTATATTATAACACTAGCATGAAAACATGACTTCATGCTAAATGTCTCTCACTGGATCAGATTATTTCTGCTGGGATAAACATGTGTAGACTCTGCCTTCATATCTTTTCAAGTTTTCCTTAAACTATTTGAAGTCATTTTGAATGAGTTGAATGTGTAATCCACGTAAAGAATGCAAAAAAAAAAAAAAAAAATCTTCAGTGTTGCTATCATCTAAGCCTGCGTAAAAAAAATCTCCTCCAAATCTCAGTGGCATAAAAACCAGTCATTTCAGTGATCACTTCTGCGTATAGTAATGCAGGACACTGCAGGGATGGTTTGTCTCTTATCCACATCACAGGCCTCAACTGAAGGCCATCTAAACACCTAGGGACTGTTACAGCTGGGGCTGGATGACTCACTTCCGAGATGGTCCCTTTACCCTCCAGTACGGCACATTGGTGAGTGTGGCTGCATTGCCGAGCTCAGCTAGGACTGTAGCTGGGCCTGTAGAAGGGCCTACCAGCACCTTCTCCAGCTCGGTGGCTCAGGGAACACTTTCTCCATGGCATCCCAGTGTCCTAGCAAAGAAATTAGAAGCTGCAAACTCAGTGGTGTTTGTTTGGGTTTCCCTCAGAGGTTGTCTAGGGTCCCTTTGGCCATCTTCTATTGGTGAAAACAGTCACATGTCTACCAGGGAGAAGGGTAGAAAAGATAGACCACACTTGTCAATAGAAGGAGAGTTGAAGAGTTGGCGGCCATGTTTTAAAACCACCACACTCATGTATACTGTGGTATTTTTTTTTAACTTTTTATTTTTATGAACTAGGCTACTATGAGAAAGAAAATTCCATATCAAATTTTCTAAAATACAACAAGCATTTTAATAGAAATTCTTACATTTAACTATACTGTAGCTAAAATTCTTATGCAGCATTTCACCATGTTTAGATGTATAGGAGTAATTTTAAATTAAGTTCTCGAGGTGGCACACTAGAAAATCACGTGGGTTGAAACTAGACATTCTTTAGATGGCTTACTGGGACTTTTTTTAATAGCCAAGGTGGACATTTAATTTTAACCAATTAGATGTTTTCCAGATTAGTATAATATATTTACAATGAAACACATCAGCTTCACGTCTAAGGGAAAAAACGGGGAGATCAAGGACATAAAAGTTTAGCTATAAATATTTTCATTATAGGGGCGCCTGGGTGGCTCAGTGGGTTAAGCGACTGCCTTCAGCTCAGGTCATGATCCTGGAGTCCCGGAATCGAGTCCCGCATCAGGCTCCCAGCTCCACAGGGAGTCTGCTTCTCCCTCTGACCTTCTCCTTGCTCATGCTCTCTCTCACTGTCTCTCTCTCTTTCTCTCAAATAAATAAATAAAATATTTTAAAAAATATTTTCATTATAGAATTATTGGCATAATATTGATAAATTAGAAAAGATATAAATGTACCACAAAACACTGCTTTAAATTTTTACAGTGTATCTATATCATATAATACAAAAACTCATGTTTTAAAGAATATTTAATGACATGAAAAATTTTTCGTAATATGCTTGTTAGTGCTGAAAAGATTATAAAAGGATGGGATACAAAATAATCCCAATTGTATAAAACATATATTTTTTTTTTGCTTTTTTAAGACTTCACTTATTTACTTGACAGAGAGATAGAGAGCACAAGCAGGGGGAGTGGCAGAGGGAGAGGGAGAAGCAGGCTCCCCGCTGATCAGGGAGCCCAATGAAGGGCTCAATCCCAGGACCCTGGGATCATGACCTGAGCTGAGGGCAGACAACTTAACCCAGACACCCCAAAACATATGTTGATCTATATAAAATAAAAAATTACACCAAAACACTGACAGAGATGATACCTCTGGATATGTCTGGAGTTTTGCATAATCTCATTTACTATGTTGTGCTATTGTGTATTTTCAAAAAAGTTAATTATGATTATATATTGATATATTACTTTTTCATTTTATAAAATGCATAAAAATGTAGTACTTAATAAAATATGTAAATTAAGTAAATCAAATTCATCAATAAGCTTTTCACCCTGAATAATCACACTATTTGTAAAATTTTGTTGTTTTATATTTTGGATTATCCATTTTTTTATAAAAATGATGTTGTATAGAAAGTGGCTTGTTCCTCGACTTTCTATATTTATAACTAGGAGCTGTTAGTGAAATTCTTTTTTGCCATCCAGGCTTCACTGAATTTCTCTAGATAACCAGTGATCATTCCCCTAAACCTAGACAAATAAACACATGGTCCCTATAGCTTCAAAAGTAATTTATAACAATGAGACTTTCGAAAAGAGATGTCAAATTTTTGACTTTTAAGTCTCAAAAATATCCTCTAGGTTTAACACTGAAAATTTCAGGAAAATGCTTGCTAAGCTAGCTGTCCTTATGTTTCACCCCACCTACCCTTGTAGATAAAATATTAATGAGATAGCAAACCAAGATGTGTTATAAAGGGGAGAAATGAAAAGAAAAGTCCAACTCCTCCTCATCACTCACAGAATTAGTTCTAAGGGAAGAGTGACGCAAACCTCAAGTAGTTGGTTGATCTGAGAATAGAGTCCTTACTACTGCTCTAGAAGATGATAAGCAGTAAAGCTAGGTCCCCAAGCTACTGTGGGACAAAAGTCATGTTGAAATGACTGAAAGGTGTGCCTAGGTCTAAAGCTTTCATAGTGTGTGTGGGCGCTCTACTATCGAATAGGAAAGAGACGAGTGTTTTTGCAGGTGTCTGGTATTGCGTGGGTGTGACACCAGGAGCCATGGACCTGAAAGGGAATTACAGTTTTAATGAGGAGACATCATGGTAGAGAGTTGTTTGACTCTTGCAGTCCTATGACCAGAGGGGAAGAGTAGTCCTAGAAGATGCCATCCCATTGACATCGCCATGCTCCAGGACCATCTAGAATTGTGCCCCACCTCATGGAATGAAGAGGACCATGGATTGGGAGCAAGCCTAACCTCACCCTATGGTTACCAAGATGTGTCATGGGAAGCCACATGGAACCTGAGCAGCCTAGATGGAAGAGAGGGAAAGAAGCAGGAAAAGAAGGCTCTGAATTGACTGTATTTACCCCAGATGACTAACTTTACCCAAGCTGGACTGTGGCATCAGGCTCATAATGGGAATGAGTTTATGAAAAAAATTAAATTATATATGTTGCATGCCTCAATACATAGACTGACATATTCATATCTACCGCACATCTTATTATGAGCATATTTCCATGTGGAAAAATACACATGTAAGCAAGATGGCCTCAGTCAGTCTTACTGTGGGAGCATGCCCAGCCCAATATGCTTTTTGTTGTTGTTGTTTTTTTAAAGATGTTATTTATTTATTTGAGAGAGAGAGAGAGAGAATGAGCAGAGGGGAGGAGCAGAAGGAGAGAAAGAGAGGCAGACTCCCTGCTGAGGAGGGAACCCAATGTGGGGCTCGAACCCAGGACCCTGAGATCATGACCTGAGCTGAAGGCAGATGCTTAACCAACTGAGCCACCCAGGCTCCCCCCCCAATATGTTTTTAAACCATTAACGAGCAATTAAACTTTACACCTAAAATATCTGTGCCTATTATAAAATATCTGTGATCATGAAAACACAAAGTACCCGAAGAAATGTTAAATATATATATATATATATATATGACTGTAAATTTCAGAGTAGGGAAGTTCTTTATAAATACACATTCTATAAGTCATGAAAGAATGATACCCGACTATATGGAATTAAAACATTTCTCTGTGGAAAAACTACACCATAAAAAAAGAAACAAAAATCAAATGACAATCAGGGAGAAATGTTTTCAAATCCTTTGAGAGTAAAGAGTTCATTTTCTTAAAATATAAAAACTACTGTAAATAAATAAGAAAAAGACGAACAATCCAATAGAAAAACAAAGGACATAGACATAGAAAAGAATATACAAATAATTCTAAGGAGAAATACACAAGCCTATTCATATTTTAAATGCAAGTTAAAGCTATAATGAAATAGTTTTCATCTTTCTGACTGGTGAAAATTAAAATGTTTCATAACATACTGTGCTGAAGGAGGGGTGAGGAATCAGGCACCATGATACGTTGCAATGCGACATGGTGCAAACTTGATGGAACACATTCATGATATTCATGAAAATTTAAAATCTGTATGTCTTCTGATACGGGGGTTATACAGCACAGATACAGAATCTTCTGAGTAATTAACTACATATACAGAAAATAGCCACTGAGCCATCATAATAGAAAAAGACTGGAAACAGCCGACATGTTAATCAATAAAGATCTGGTGAAATGTATTAGAAAACATGCATACAATGCAATTATTTAAATGAATAAGGCAGGTCCAGATGAAGATGTGGAATGGTTCCAGACAGGTATCTTCAAGTGAAAAAGCCAAGTCACAGAGTATGTGTAGTAGCTAATGCAGAAGATACGCAATATACATCTGTATACGCACAGAGTATCTCTTAAAGGACAGGCATCTGGGCAGGGCGGTCCCTTAAGCATCTGTGTCTTGATTTCAGCTCAGGTCATGATCTCAGGGTCATGAGATCAAGTCCAGCCTTGGGTTCCATGCTCAGCAAGGAGTCAACTGGAGATTCCCTCTCTCCCTCTGCTCCTCCCTCTGTACTCTCTCTCTCTCTCTCTCTCTCTCTAATAAATAAATCTTAAAAACAAAACAAAACAAAAAAACATATCTCTTGAAGGTTACACAAGAAACTAGTAACAAGGAGTTGTCTGTAGAGGATAAGGGAGCCGCTTAGGAATTCTGAGAAGAGAAATACTTCCTTTTCATAGGTTACTTTTGGGGCCTTTGAATTTTATACCAAAATCACGCATTTCCTCTTAACAAGCAAAAGAAAAGGAAAAGAAAGGAAAGGTGAAATTTAAAAAGGGGGAGGCACAACAGAAATACAAAGAGACAATTCTTTGCGTGGCACACAGCAAAACGACCCCAAACCAAGAGAAGAGACCTGGAACTATTCGTTCCTTTTTACCTTTAGAGGGAGCATAGCCTTGTGAACACCTTGACTTTTGGACTTCCGGTCTTCAGACTGTGACAACATGAAATTCTTTTGCTCCAAACTTTTGTGTGCGTTGGTGCAGAAACCCTAGGAGACTGGCACAAGGTCTGCCTCTCCCCAACTTCACAGCTTCATTCCCTTCCCACCTCCTTCTTCCTAGAGCAGTAGTTCTGTATCCATATGTATATTAGTTTAGCCTTTTCTTGACTTCCACTACTTCTGTAGGCTTTCCCAGAAATACAATGAAAGGCCAAGTCTGGTAATTTCCCCACCGACGAAGGCTCCAGGTTTCCAGTTTCTGGTGTAGAAGTTAGCACTTGATAATCCACTTTGCAGTCCATTAGGAAATTCTTTCTTGAGGAGAAACTTGTACTTTCCTGCAAGGTCTTCTTGGTTAAGATCCACATGAGGCGAGGATGACCTTGGGCATCACTGAATGTCAGAACAGCCAATGGGTAAGTTAATGTTACTGTATGTTAATTATTATCAATATTGAGTCAAATCATAGTTGAACATGTTACCTAAAGGATTTAGAGAGCACCTGTCAGTAGGTTTTCTCTCAAAGTTAATCCAGACCATTGGGACTGTTTGATGCCAACATGGATTGATCACTTCTCTCTGACAACTCAGATATATTCATCCACATACTCCTTATTCCACAGACTTCCTTTAGAATAGTTATGCTTCTGGGGCACCTGGGTGGCTCAGTGGGTTAAGCCTCTGCCTTCAGCTCAGGTCATGATCTCAGGGTCCTGGGATCGAGCCCCGCATCGGGCTCTCTGCTCAGCAGGGAGCCTGCTTCCCTCTCTCTCTCTCTCTCTGCCTGCCTCTCTGCCTCCTTGTAATCTCTCTCTGTGTGTCAAATAATTAAATGGAATCTTAAAAAAAAAAAAAAAAGAATAGTTATGCTTCTGCAAGATTCCATAAGCCTATATTGAGAGATCAAGAAACTCCCATTCACCTATCAATCTGCTAATGAATATCGTTGAAGATGTTGTTGCTGATGTCATAATATGTCTTATGTATGAGGAGAATTTTTGTATCAGAAAGGCAAACAATGAGGTTTCTTTTATTTTTGGCATGCTTTTTGTGCCCTAGACTCGCCAAGTGTCTTCCTCACCCCTTCACTCTCAATCTTCTCTGTGATTAAATTTCTTTATACACATTTTAATTTGCTTAATCGTGCTGTATTTTATGGAGCTTTAGAAGCTGCATCTTACCTACTCCTCCTCTTTTTTCCTCTTCATCCTTTGACAGAGGCATTTTAATTTTTAAAAAATTAAAAATGAGGCATTGTAAGCAGTGGGATGAGAAGATCTGACAGGGAATTGGGGTGAAGATGGTCTTACTGTCTTAGAGTAGTCTTGCTGCTTTCTCATGGAATTACCTTCGTGTCTATTTTCTCAGCATAATACAGCGGAGCCACTCAAAATCAAACCCCAATGCTATTTTGCCCTTCTTTTATCTTTCATCTAATGGTGCCACATAGGAACCATGGTGTCCTGGAACTCCACACGTGGATCTCTCCAACAGTCTCTGGACCCTCAGCCTAGAAGTTCTCTGTGCCTCAAGGTCAGAGCAGGGGAAGGAGCTCGGGCCAGCCAGCCTGCCCTGGGGGTTTATCTGCGGGGTTGTCAGGAGTGACAGCAAAGAGCCAGGCTGCTTGATGAATCCAACGAGCAGAAAAATCTGTCAAAACACGCAGAACGTTCATTGCAGGGATCGTGGAAACATTGCCTATTTGTTTGGAGCGCGTTTAATTATTTTTAAACATATGCAGTCTGTAGTTCAGTGAACATGTCAGGGATAATAGAGGAAGAAAAGCAAATGAGGGGAGCGGCGCTGATCCTGGAGCGACTCCTCTCCGCAGCTGCCTGATGGGGAGAAGCAGTTGATTCCCTCCAAAGTGTGGCTCCCTGTCTGTCATCTAATGAAATGCAGTAGGGGATTAATGTCATTAGCTCCAGGCCAGCATGCTGTGTAGTAAACAGATATACATCCTTGCTCATTTGGGGGAGTGTTTCTCAGCTCCTGCCTGCTGGCCTGCAAAGGTCAGTCCCAGCCTCGTATTAGTGAAATGAGAAGAAATTAGGTTGGTTGAGAGAATCTTGTCTGGTTCCTGAGAAGAGCCACGGGGGAGTCAGGCACCTAACTCTGCTCCTCCCGCCCCTACGCCTTCTAATTGGGGCTCACATTTCGTTTTTGGGGGCCAGCTGAGGTAACTAGAGAAGATAAAAGCCCTGTGAGTAAATGTTTTACAGAAGAAAAGAAATTGTTTTATTTTGATAACAAAATTGACTAAGGAGTATTGAAAAAAAAATGAGCATAGCTGTTTCTACATCATGACCACTTCCCTTAGCTCTTGAACCAAGAGCTTTTCCACATATTAGCGCCCACAAAGCAGAGAGCTGAGAAATACATGTGCTCCCTTTCCCCTAATCCACAGGAATATGTACAAAAAATAGTCACAAGTGCATAAAAATAGATATTTTTGTATTCTTTAAAAACACGGAAATCCTGACTTAATGTCAGGGTGAAAAAATATTAGGGAAGGGGGGAGAAAGAAGAATGTCAGGAGGAAGAATGAATACTTCTGGAGGCCGGCCATGACCTATACTCAGACACGAACAGACACCTTCAGTCGTGAATGGAAGAGTACCCCGCACCATCCAGATATAACCAGGGAAAATCTGGGAAGGAATAGAAACAAAAGAAAACAAAGAAATAATAATGAAGGAAAAGAAGAATGTTTGAGGGAAATGTGGCAAGGGAAATGGAGAATTGACTCAAAATTACATAATACTAGATAAAGTGAAGACAAACACAAATGCTTCCTTGTAAGAATTCAAATCTTTTCCTGTCAAAGCCGAATACTCTATTTTATACTAAAAGAGACACTAGATACAACTATCTATCTTTGAACTGTGCTCCAATGTCTGTGGGCAGTATGTATTTTGTTGCAATAGATATTACTATCAAAGAAACGATACAAATGAAAAGTAAAAGAAAAGGAAATTCAGGATCATTTACTTTTGTCATGTCATAAATTTAATTTTGGACACCCTTCCATGTCATCACTACTTCCTAAGGGTCATTGAGAATTATATTCCTCAAAGGACATCATGGCAGAGTCCATTTTCTCTCCTAATGGTAGGCTAACGAGAGAATAAAGAGAAGATGGCCAGGAAGAGCAAAGATCATATCGCCAAATATAAGAAAAGAAGGAAAGAAGGAAGGAAGGGGGGTGGGGGAGGAAAGGAGAAGAGAAAAGAGAGGGAAGCCCCACAGCGCCCCAGTGAGCATGGTGACCACAGTGCAGACAGACTGCTGCCCTGGCCAGTCAGCTGCTTCCTGATCCTCCCCAACACACTGGCCCCCTGCACTCTTCACCCGACTGGGGCTAACTCTGTCCTGCGCACAGAAAGAGAGGATCCCTACTCTCCTTGGAGTGCAGATTTAGGTCCAAGTTCAGAGTAGGACAGCAAGTACTAGCTGATCTCGCCTCTGCTTGTCTGGCTTTCCTTTAAGACTTAGCAAAGCCCTCTTTCCTATAGGAGTGGGGCTGAGGGAGATAAGGTAGGTCTCTAACGTCAGAGGATGGACTGAGACTTGCCTCTCTGGAGTCTGATTGCCAAAACTTACAAGAAAATATTTGCATCTTGGATGACTTGATACATATGGAAATGAAAATCTTCCTTGTGAAGAAGGGAGACTAGTGAAACTAGGTATTGCACAGGTTTTCCTGGAAATGCAATTGCATCAAATAGAGAAGCCATATCTTTCATGTGTAATTACAGAGAAAACTTGGACTCTCTACTTCAGTCTAACGAATTGGCTACTGAGTGTTCTTGCCTTTTTTTTTTTTAATCTTTATCTTTTGTAAAAAAAAAAAAAAAATACCTTAGGATAATTTTGCCCAGACAAAGCTAGCTGTTCTTATGTATGATAAAATAAAGTCTTCCAGCTGCAGAATGCAAAAGCTAGATTTTTTATCTGTGGTGTCTGGTAACTACATAAACTAAAAAAAACAAAAAAAAAAAAAAAAAAAAAAAAAAACCTAGCATGATTTATATGATTTATATGTGTCATTAGAAATTTAAGATTTTTTTTTAAGTGTTTGTAAACATGTATGGTATGGGGCACATTTAGATAACAAAAAAAAAAACACTGATAGCAATCTTGCCTAGTTACAAATTTGATCCAGGGAACAACTAAGGGGAGAGGGGGTATTTTCCCAACCCCTTCAGAAAACAACTTGTGGTCACATTATGTCCCCTGACCACAGTGTCACTCTGCCTTCAGTATAAGGAAAGAAGAGAATTGGGGTCTTGGGACCCTAGTGGGGTTTCACAGTAGGCGATGGGAACTTGTGTTCTCTTAGTTGGGCCTTACATTTTAGTGTGCATCAGAATCATCTGAAATATTTGTAAACAAACAAACAAAACTTGTGGGGAAAAAAAGGAAAATAAATGCTCAGAATTCAACTACAGAGCTGATTCTGTCAGTCTGTGTTAGGTCCTAAGAATCTGAATTTTAATCAGAATGGCCCGTCTGTGACTATGCAATATAAGGGTTATATTTTTGAAACACTGATTAGGTCTTACAATTATGGTAACTCTCTAAATATTATTGCATTTTGGGGAGCAGTATATCAAGAAAGCATGAGGCCCCACACTTCAGATGCATCAGGAGGCCAAGCCCCATTTCGTAAGGGCATCATGTATTACGTTAGGGGAAAACTATTGTTATCTTGGTGATACTGTCTAGTAGACATGGGAGATGGATTAGCAGTCTGTCTATAGTTGGAACCAAGTAACCACAAAATATTGTAGTGAATTTGGAAGTAATTCCAATAACTCCTCATATCGGAACCCCAGGACTAGAGCAAAATGTGCCCATACAGGTACAATTACCTTCCTGTGTGTAAATCGTAGACACGGGGTCTTGAGCGAGAAAGGCCATCTCTCTTACAGAACTCAACTTAGTAGGTGGTGGTTCCAAAGTAGCTTAACACAAAACTTACGAGAGAACCACACACACACACACACACACACACACACACACACACACACGCACGCACCCACGCGCGCGCGCAATACAAGAGACTCTGGCACTTAGCAGTAAGAGTCCAACCATGGGGTGGTGTTGGGGGGGGGGCGGGAATCCTGCCATTTCAAGGACCACATAAGGTGACAAAATCTCCTCTATGAAATGTAAACTTGGCTTTCTCTGCCCAGCTGGCCAATTGTTCCAACCCAGTAAATCGCAGATTTGACAAACACGTTTAGGGAAGAGGAGATGAGTAACACCAAGCTGTGCTGATCAGAAGGCCGGGAGTAGGGCTTTAAATCTGTGCACAATGGAAGAAATGCCTTCTATCCATTCACCCCACTAACCAAGCAACACCAGGAAAATCATTTTCCCATTAGGCGGCAGGTTGCAGCGTCGTTACCTTTGAGATCAGATTTGCTACCACTCAAAAAGGCATCAGAGACAGTGTAGGAAGAGTTAAGCATCGCTCCTGGCATCTGAGGTCTTCGGAGGAGGTGAAATTAGATTAGCTGCAGGCAAATGGGAGGGTTTACATGACCAGAGGGGCTCTACCTGGCTCTCTAGGCTTCACAGTGAACAACGCTTTCAGCATATGGCATTACAATGGATTGGTGATCAAGTACGATTAATCCTAATAGATCGTCTTTTGAACCTCAGTGGCTTGTTAGGTGAGAAAAAAATTGTCTGTCCCCAAAGTGTCAGGTGAAACTCTCATTTGAGGTAAGACTACCATGTGGAGATGGGTCTCCATCTGGTGGCTTCCTTTTGTGAAACTCCACCAGAAGGTGTTTTAATGAGGCTTTTATAGCAGACACCACCTGCCACTAATCTTCCCCTCTAAAAAGGTGTAATTGAGGGTTGGTTTTACAGTATGGCTCGTATCCTAACCTTGGGAATTCATCAAGAAATGCAAATCTGGGTGGGATGCTGTAATCATGAAATGCCATTTTGGCTTTTGGTTTAGACTGAAGTGGTTATAGAAATTTGTGGTTGGCTAATTACAACCAGCCATATAGTAGCTTCCCCTTTCAGTTAGATTAATACGTGTGTCATCTCGGAATTAAATAACCAAGTTGATGGTGACCATATGTCTTCATTCAATTCTTTGCACATGTAAAGAGTTGCAAGGCTGCTAGTGGTTCACACGATTTAAAGGTTTCATTTACACTATTAAGGTTTAACTGGTTCGGATTCACTGCACATTTGTCCTCTCCGTAAATGCTTCAGTTCTAAGATGGATTTTTGTCAATGAGACGTAAACAAGTGACAAAATCATCTAGACGTTTCTACATATGGGACCTCAGGAATAGCGTTATTCTCCATTAGCTCTTAATTTAAAACACAGATATTTGTCACACTGTTATTCTGGCAGATTGGTTATTGATCACACTGACATTTTTACCCCGAACTTCATTTGAAATACAAAGCACTGCAGAAGGTGAAACACAATACAATAACTTTGATTTTTTTTTTTTTTTAATTCAACAAACACAATCTGAGCCCTCGGTGTGTACCAGGATTGCTGCCATGAATGAGGAAATAATAGTAACAGTAAAAACAATAGTTATATGTCCCAGAACTTGCCCCAAATGGTGCAGGATCACTCTGCTTTTCTCTCCTGTTCTACTCAATAATTTTGAAAGTCCTTTTCCTTTGCTAGTGTCACCTCAGAATATTATATTGAGTGACATCTTACCAGCATATAAATCAGATCAATAGAATGGCATACATACTAGGGGCGCCTTGGTAGCTTAGTGGGTTAATCCTCTGCCTTCAGCTCAGGTCATGATCCCAGGGTCCTGGAATCGAGCCCCACATCAGGCTCCCTGCTCAGCAGGGAGCCTGCTTCCCTCTCTTTCTCTGCCTGCCTCTCTGTCTGCTTGTGATCTCTGTCTATCAAATAAATAATAAATAAAATCTTTAAAAAAAGAAGAATGGCATACATACTTAGATAAATCTCAATATTTGGGTTTTATCTATATGCCGTTTCAGAAATAAAAGGAATGCATTGGCCCTGGTTGTCTTTCAGTTACTATTTTAATGATAGAATACAGCAAGAAAGGTAGATGACCCCAAATATCCCATTATATAAAACTGCCTTGCTCTTTGAGTTTGGAGCAGCATTTATAAATATGAAACATGATTTTAAAGCAGGAGTTGGAACATGGAGTCCTGGCAGTTGAATCTGACAAATAAATTTCTATTTGAGATTTAGTTGTTGTTATTGTTTTTGTCTGTTAGCCGGCACAACATTTGCAGTTTGTTTGTTTTTTTTTTTGTTTTATTTTGTTTTGTTTTTTTGTGTGTTTTTTAATACAAATTTCATCCCATATGGACATGCTATGCTCTCTTGTGTTTGCCAGAGGCCCCCTGACTCCCTAATCTCACACCCAACGACATTGACAAGACTCAATCCCAGTCTTAAAATAATGAGGCTCGTTTTTCACACAAGTCTGTGATCATTGGTTACATAACTCTAGAATCAATCCCTGAATATGTTTCCGTGTATGGTGAAAACTTTGGGGATGTGGGGATGGATCGGTGAGGGAAAAGGCAGGCACCCACCCAATTAGCAGGATCTCAGGAGCCAAGTCTGCCTCTCTGTAGAGCTAAATATTTTATAGTCATTTCACTTCTACGTCCGCAATGTCCTTGGTGCACAGTCATGAATCAGAAGCTCAAGGAACAGAGTCAGTGAGAGGAAAAAGACAAGAAACATGATTTAGCCAATTTTCCACTCAGATAAAGGTTTTATGATTAGAGTTTTAAAAGCTGGGACTATCACTTCAACTTTAGGATGCTTTTCTCCTGGAAATTCAATTGCTATGGAAACAAATCATGAGCATTCATCCTGCAGGGGGCTGCGAGCGGGGGTGGGGGGGTGGGGAGGTTGGTATTTCGTTCTCCCATTCACAGTTAGGAGAATGAGGTCAATTATTTTTTCCTGTAGACTTAGACAAATTAGAGAAGGTGGTCCATCCTTTCTCTAAAGTAATCCATCAGTGTTAGTTTAATGCAGAGAAAATAGTTGGCTAAAGGCTAGACAGCCAGCTGATGCGTGCTGTGACTCCTGTTGATGATTATGTCCATGCATTACATGAATATGTGCCCAGGGTCCCCCTGCCTCAACTTCTGCTCCTACTTTATTCATTCCACTAAAATCTATAATCAGGTCCTGCCCAGAGGGTTAGCATGAAGCAAGAAAACCTTTCTTTGGTGTTTCCTTCCTCAGTGCTGCCTTATGACCTCATGATGTCCCCACACCCCCACTGGTGACCCTGGCATCAGCACCTGCTGTCCCCAAACAACCCCGCATACCCCACACCTCTCCACGCCTCGCTAGTCCAAACTCCCTGGGCCATGGTGTTTTCCAGTTGACAGCTATCGGCTTTCATTAAGTTGCTTGTTGTAAAATGGTATTTTGTGCTCTGTGATTTGGGGCTCTTATGCATAATGCCCAATCCAAAGGAACTGATTTGATGAAAATTAATAGAAGCATTGTAGGCTGGAAGGGAATAATATAAGACAGGGAATCGTATGATTCTTTGCTACTACTTAAGGCAAGTTCAGGGTAAAACATTTCGTGCCTTACAGGCACATTTAGTCATGATTAAATGACTTAAGAAAAGTGAGTTTAATTTTGACCTGTACTATGTTAGGGATCTTCGTGAGAATGAGACTGTTCCCCAGGTGTGTTTCCTGCTACTTTTAGAATTTTACTTTTAGGATTTGGAGGTAGTCAGAATGCAGGTATATAGGTTAAAACCTCCTGTGAGGCCATATTTCTGGATATATGCAAGTGAATAATCTCTTCTTTGGCTCAGCTAGAAGTCAAAGACATTTCTTTCAACTCGTCTTCCTCGCACAACATTCTTTCATGTAATTACAGTGGGTCGTATTTTGTGTAGAATTAGCATACTCAGACATCTTGAGTTCACTACCAGTCACCCTTCCTCACAAATTAAATCCTTGTTTCCATCTTCAACATGCAGCTTTCCACCTCTCTGACGCTCTCCCCAAGAGCCTTGCAGTATGCCATCCTTCCCCTGGAGAACCCACCTGTAAATTAACTTCTCCCTCTCAGACTTTCTATGTGAATACCAAAAATGAGGTTGGCTCACCTTGACATTTTATTGTTGTCTGGCATTTTCCCCTATATCTTTCTCAGTATGTCACATATGTTTCTAACTGAGGCCAGGAAAGTTCTAAGAGAGAAAAGTTGGGGAGGATGGGGAAGAGGGGATCAGAAAGGGAACAACAACAACAAAAAAATCCTTATTTCTGTTTTCAGTAAATCGTTTAGACAGTAACCCATCTCTCTAAAATCAGACAAAAGGTAGGCAGCCAAATATTAGGTGAGTTTCTATATAAGTATGATACAAACCCAAGACTCTGAAATAGGTATAGCATGTGCCCTGAAAACCACCTGGAGGCATCTGGCAGAGGGCTACAAAAGTGCTTATCAGACTTGTGTGTACTGAAGTTTCCAGAACTAGCACTAGGGATTTTGATTCGGTAGACCTCAGCTGAATTCCAGGAATCTCAATTTTTTAACAACCACCCACAGTGGCTCTGACACTGTTCTAGAGAAAGAGTATTTCAAAGTTGAAAGCGATTTCATCAAAATCTCCATTACTCTCCTTGGCCCTTTTGGGAATCCAGAGTGAGGAGTTTTCAAAGATGAATGTGTCTACAGAAAGAAAGTGCTGTATAGAGAAACAATAAATTTTATTGCAGATTTTTTTTAATTTAAAGGCAAGCTATTCTGGACCAGTGATGCCCCATAAATAAAACACACTTAAACATCAAACTCAAAATGAAAAGATTCCAACCTCCGAAACAGTTACTGTCCACTCACCAAAGGAACTGGAATGATTATAGGCAGCCCCAGCCAGATATGTAATGTGGGTGTGAAGACTCTGCTTACAAAACCAATGTGGGAAGGCATGGAATTTCTAGGCTGAGAGCCATGTGTGTGTACAATTTCTCAATTTGCATTTTGGAGAAAACTAAAGTTTGTTTGCTGCAGGTGCAAGTCTCATGCTGCTATAAAACTTGTCCATTCTGTGGCACCCAAGCCCGCCTATGGCTCTGCCTGCCCTGGACCACCACCCTCTTTTTCCACTCCAGCCACTTCCCTAAAGAGCGTCTGGTTCAGATAAATGGTATCCAGTTAAATTACCTGAAGTTCCCAAGCTACCTGACAACCTTGCAAAGTCTAAAATTATGAGTTAGAAGTTAAATATCCTCAAATATTCACGACATAAGAAATTTGTGGCAAAAGCCTGCTTTTGCTTTTAGAACACCCTCTTTTAGTTCTCCGAGGATGGGAGTGATGTGTAGGGCAGTTGAATGGCCTCATGCACAGTGAAATTCAAACTGGCTAAACAAAAAACACCCAAACCCATTGTGCAATGGTAGCATGCC
Source organism: Enhydra lutris kenyoni (assembly GCF_002288905.1). Taxonomy (NCBI): domain Eukaryota; kingdom Metazoa; phylum Chordata; class Mammalia; order Carnivora; family Mustelidae; genus Enhydra; species Enhydra lutris. The sequence goes on from NW_019154131.1 coordinate 9,329,320, forward strand.
CTCGCTTTGGCCAACAGAGCTACTTAATTCAGTCTTCTGGGGCTGGGTCAACCAAGACTTGAAATTCAAGGTTTCCACCCAACATGTGTTTGTATCAGGAGAGAAAAGGTTGTAGACAGATAAGAACTACTAGTACGTAATGTAAATTATGTTCTTTCTAATCTTTGGATCTATGTATACATTCATTCTAGACTTTGTTTTTTATTCCTAAAGCTTACAGCATTGATGTGATTTTAACTTTTCAGCAACCCAACTTGGTGTTTACTTAGGAGAAAGAAGTTCCCTCCTTTACTTTCACCCACAAGATCTTCTATTCTGACGGTGTTTGACTTCATCCCTGATTGATCTTGAACTGGCATGAATTAAAAGGCTCTCCCAAAATGAGAAGTGCCATGAAAATAGGCACCTTTCATCTTTGGAGGCAAAGGAACCCTGTGCCACATGGTGGGGGTGGCAGTTTCTTTGATCAGCATTTCTTTGTTGGAGCCCAGGAACTGAGTCAGCCTACCAGACCCAGCAATTCAATAAGGCAGCCAGTATCCCAATGGAACCAATGCTCAGTAATGACTGGGAATTTCCATCAGAGCATCTTAATCCACTAGCATGAGTTGTCACCATGAGCTCCAGTAGGCCCATTAAAATGACTTCAGGTCACCTCCACTGAGCCTGCCCATTCACTCCAAAACAATTATCCTAATCCCCTTAGCAGACCCAATCCCTTAACACTTGTGAAGTGCCCTCCTATGCAGGGTGCTGACATTTTCCAACAACACTCGCCTCTTTGAAATGCCAATCAAAAGTCCTTCTTGTGAAAATACACGACCCTCTCTGCAAGTATAAACAGACCTTCGTACATCGTCACCACCACCATCATTAAAAAGCACTTACAGAACACCCACCTGTGTGTGATGCTGTGCTGCTGGCCCCAGAACGTGCAAACGCTGCAAGTGCTGACCTCAGGAAGGGGTGGTTACGGACCTGCCACTTCAAGCTTATTTAGCACAGGCTGCGCCCTTGTGCAGGCATGGGTCTGTAGCCAACTATTGCTGGTGGCCGTGTAATGGCCCCAAGAGGATTAATTAGTGGCTTGACAGAGCAGATCTCACCACAGTAGTATATAAGTGGCAAAACTCACCATGAAAGTTCTACCAAAATGTTATTTCCTAAACTTTAGTTACCACTCCCTGGTCCTGGACAACTTGGTCTAGAGGGGGCTGATTCAGAAGGAAATTTATTACAATTTTTGTCCTCCTCTTACGTGCTGTCGCCTTTGACCACCTGGCCCTAAGGAAAGGAGAGGCCGCGATGGCCCAACACCATGCTGCTAGCTGCCAAACTCAGGACCGAGAACGCAGGTTCCTCTTGCACCACACCGCTTACCAGCTGGGTAACCTTGGGGAGGTCATGAGATGTTCTGGGCTTCGGCTCCCTCCAGTGTAAAATGGGAACCATACCATGTATTGAGGGGTCTTCCGAAGGTTAAATAAAACAATATGCGGTGAAAATACAAAGCTTGGGACTCTGGTTAAATCTTGGACAAGACTATTTGAAGGTGGGGCTTTGGGAAGGGTCCACTGCAGAAATTAACAACCACAGGATGGGTGGGAGCTGGAAGAGGAAAGGAGTGCCAGTTGGAGGAAGTAACCAGAGGAAAGGAACAGACAGTCGAAGCTCGCAAAAATAATGTGTGTGGGGGGGGAGGATATAATGAAAGGGCCAGGAGCAGAGGTGCTTCATGGAAAAGTGACAGTGTGAGGGTTCAAGAGAAGTAGACATGGAGGGAAACCTGTCCCATCATCCTGTCCTGCGCTCATCTCCCTGGTGAGGCCTGGGCATCAGGCATCCATTGCTGCCCTGACACGGTGCTTGGCCATTTCTGGGACTCCTCATGCAAAAAGCAGGGCTGTAAACTCCAAACTGCAACAACTGGAGAGTGGGCATGTACCCTGGCTTCACCTGAAGGATTTTTGCACTATTTTAGCCCTATCCTAGCTCTGTCTTTCCTCAGGGCCCAAGGAACACATATGTTTCACATAATTTTCAAAGCAGACATATGTAAGGAGACACCGAGATGCTTCAAATCTAGCTCAAACCAAATACGTTCTGACCAAGATTTATATGAGTTAATTTCCTTCTCCCCCCTCTGCAATATTTCTTCCCACAATACAAGTTTAGTTTTCTCCCCTTGACTTAAACCATGGACGCATGACAAGTAATAAAGGCATTAAGAAGAAACACGAAAATAGCAAGTCTGATCACACAACCTTCTTTTGCAACCCGAAGATGTTTGTCTGGGGTGGTTGCCCTCGTCCATCTGAACCTCTTAAAAGAGTCTTGCTTTCTTACGAAGCGGATGACCCAGCTAAGATGCTGGCAATGTCTGCAGATGCAACGGTGGGTGGTTGTCACACGGCACCATGGCGATCATGGGTCTGTCTCTATCCTCCTCAGCGTTCCACGATCATGTACTGGAAGTGCCAAAATCACGAGTGAGTGTCGTTTACCACCGCACAGCTCAATTCGTGAACTGTAATTCATGCAGGCTCCAGCAAATAGTATTTTACCTAAAGAAGACAAGTGAAGGGAAGAGAGACAAAGCAGGCTGGAAACATCCCTCGATTTCAGACATCCCTTTACTGAAGAAGATGAATATCCAGTGAGGTTCACACAATTCTAATCAAATACCCACACTTTTCAGCCTGCCCCATTGGAGCTCACCCATGGGACTTTGGTCTTCCTGTCAGTACATGGAGGCGGTAGTGCCTACCTCAGGAGTGTCAGAAACACTGAATGAGGAAAAGTCTGTAAATATTCTGGAACCATTCTACCTAAAGGACCTTTTTCGGTTCCTCATGAAAGCACCCTTTTTAATCACACGTTTCCCCACAACCTGAAAGTGTCATTTATTTACACATCTCATCGCCTGTTGTTTTTCTTCACTCACTAGAAGTTCCAAGAGAACAGAGACTTGACTTGTCATGTTTGGTACCATGTATTAAGACGTACCCACTCATAAGAGGTACCTGATAAAAGTTTGTTGATTGCATAGCAGTGAACACTGACAGGTACACAAAAAATGTGCATATGCGTGTGTATGTATGTATGTATGTATCTACAGTTTGTTTACCCAATAATATACGTCTACATATATTCATAATAAAACATTTCACATGAGGTATCACAACCCTCATTTTATATAAAGGTTTAGTAAGTGGCAATCTTGGGAACTGGACCCAAAAACTCATGCCTAGGTGGTGTTTTTTGTTTTTCGGGTTTTTTTTCCCACTACTGCACAGCTATCTACTCACAAATTTTCTATTCCTCTCCATACTCTGTTCTCTCACCATACCCTGGTTTAGAGTCTTTACTTAATAGCTTGTAATATCACCCATTTTTCCCAGGGCCTCCACAGCCCCCTTCCCGGCCCCCAACAGCCCACTCCATAGGCCCTGCCAAGGCGACGCTGTGAGGTTCTCTAACTTTGTTATCCAGCCATCTGCATGCTACAACTCCTAGGAACTGGTTACTAGGCATTCTTTGAGGCTTTCATTTAACAGATTTAAAAAAAAAAAAATCAGATACTCTTACCCCTAATCCCCACAGGGTTAAGTCCCCCAAAGGAACCCCCAGGCTGGCTTATCCTGCATGACAAAGACTTTGGGCCCACACATGCACCAACCGCCAACCGCTGACAAACCCCACACCACAGCTGTGCCGCTGGGGGGTGACGGGACATGGGCAAACACTTCCAGATCGAGCTGCTGAAATGGGGCCTCGCAAGTCTTTGACAGTGTTAATTACTGAATCCTCCTGGCCTGCCAGCCACGCTTCTCCACGGAAGGCCCCCGCCATGTGCAACTTGCTCCCGGTGGCACTCCCTCTGAGCCCACATTTGGCAGCAAGCAGGCGACATTTTAAAAGATGTTTTTATTTGCTTCAGCATTTGGTTCACTCCGCACCCCCCCACCCGCTTCACTCTGATACTTTGGGCCTGAAATATGTTTTCTGCAGTTGTGGCAGAGTTCCACCAGGTTCCTGAATCTCGTGTTTAAGGAGATGGCTGGGGGAGGGGCGCCCCCGACTGAAGAAATGACCTGGGTTTTTTATTCGGGGTCCCGAACGCTGACCTACCACTTGACGTGGTCCAGGTCAAGGCATGGGATGGGCACTTGACCGCCAGAGTCTCTGCCTTTAGTTCTAGAGGCTCAGGACACAGTACATGGGCTCCACATTCATACATTAGATTTCACCGTCCTTTCGCAGTTCATACAAGAGGGAGTGTCAGTTGGGACAAGAGTGCTTTTGTGAACAGCTTCCTGCAAAAAAAGATTCCACATCACTTTTCTGCCTGATTTAACTCCATCCTTCAGTAACAGGAATTTAGCCAGCCATGCTATGAAACAATGCGAATCACAATCGCAAGGTCCGTAGCATGCCATTCATTAAGATGACTCTTTTGGCTTCCACTGTGGGTGTCCTCTTGCTCCACCATAAGACCTGAGGGAATAAAAAAGAGCCAAGCCACTAAAAACAGCTACAATAGAAAGATCTGTAGTCATAGGGCCAATGCCAACACCAAAGGCATGTACCAACCGAAATGCAGATGTGCGATTTGGCAATGTGACATGGCATGTGGGCCTTTCAGAGTCAGTGAACCAAAGAGGATGATGAGAGTTTTCATCTTCCAGAACTTATGCCCATAAATTCTAATTGCTAGATTGAATTCTCTTTCTTTAGAAGATTGGCTGTAACCAGTTACTATGGGCTCCTGCAGAGAGGACACATTATTCTTTTTCTTCCTTTTGGGGCCATACGGTTTTCAGATGGAGCAAATAGACAGGTACACGTCAGGACACAAATAGAATCCAGTGCTTTTTGCTAATTCATCGGAATTGCAATTGCTGGGGGTGATCCCCCAACCAGCAAGTGGAAAGAAAACCATTTTTCTTAAGGATGGTGATTTAAGTTTTCCACTTAAATAAAATAAATTCCAGCTAACCTACTACTTTTATACTTTGTACTTTCTACCACTTACCTTTCCCAAGAAATACAAATCTCCCTATAAAGTTCATTATTAGGGATTGAGTTGTGTATACCCAAGATTCATATGGTGAAGTCCTAACCCCCAGTACATAAAGCATGGGAATTTATCTGGAAACAGGGTTTTTTAGATATAATTAAATGGAGGTCACACTGGAGTAGAAGGAGCCCCTAAGCCAATAGGATTGGTGCCCCCATAGAAAGAGGAACTTTGAACATAGAGACACTTACACAGGGAGAACTTCCTGTGAGGATGAAGCAGAGATCAAGGTGATGCTCCAGAAGGCAAGGAATGTGAAAGACTGCTGACATGCCACCAGACGCTAAAGGAAAAGTCCTGGAACAGATTCTTTCTCTCAGCCCTTGGAAGGAACCAACCCTGCCAACACCTTGATCTTGGACTTCTGGCGTCCTGAAGGTGAGACAATAAATTTCTGTTGTCTAAGCCATTCAGGTTGTGGTGGGTTTTGGCAGCCATAGTCAACAAATAAATTCACCAATTGCTTGTATGTGTGTGTATGTGCATATGTGTTCTCCTCAACATTAAAATATTAAAATTCGTAGGTAGAATTCTCTTTGCCAATTTTCCAGGGAAGTGTTAGACAAAGACACCTGCCTTAAAAGTTGAAATGAATGGCAGGAATGAGGAAAACATATTACATTTTCTTGGGCCAATAGACTTTTGGTAGGCTTATCCCCAAGCCCTGTTTTACCACCTCTTCTTTTTTTTTTTTTTTCTAAAGATTTTATTTATTTATCTGAGAGACAGAGAGAAAGAGAGAGAGAAAGCAGGGGAGGTGAAGAGCAGAGACAGAGGCTCCTCGCTGAGCAGGGAGCCTCACATGGGGCTCAATCCCAGGACCCTGGAATCATGAAGTGAGCCGAAGGCAGACGCCCAACCAGCTGAGTCACCCATGGGCCCCTATCACACATGTTTTTAATGTCCTTCTGAGGAAAGGAGAGTTGGAAATGTTGAAGAGCAGATTCCCTGGGAACGAGGCTTTGCAATGAAGAAGTGTATGGACACTGAGCCTTGCTCTCAGAAATGACACCTCTAAGGAGATGTAGAGCACAGCACCTGACAAGAGTTATTGAACTGTAATTGGTTGCAACCAGCAATGAGATGATTAGTATCCGTTGTAGCTTAAGACCAGATGCGATGGTAGGAACTATAGATTGTTTCATGAATTTCCTATAATTCTGCTCAGAAAAGGCAACCAACCAACCAAACTCCAGAGGGGGGTTGTTCCTGAATGGGGTAAAATCTCTGTGCAGGAAATACGGATCCAGGAGGTGCAAGGAATGGGCTGTGGCTGAGCTCTCATTCAGGCCCTCTTCAGGATGGAGCCGCTCACTCCCTCAGATGCTGGGAGCGATGGCTAGAGTCCCAGAGCTGAGTCCTCCCTCAGCATTGCCCTCAGGGGTAGGATGTACCCCATCTAGGGGACAGTCCATATCCAGGGAGTACCAAGTAACCAGAGGTCCCTCACAACAAAGTTTAATGATACCTTTGCTGTGCCCCGTGGTGGAAACATTCTCTCTCTGGGGTTCAGGACTTCTAGATCTGCAACACCCAGAGTTGCCGAGCCAGAAAGTTTAAAATCTCTAAGCGGATCTGTGGGAATAATCAAGTCCCATTATAATACTACTTTAGGTTCCTGAGCCCAGGTATTCTGTCTATTGGTACATAATGTCATCAAAGGGTCATTGACTCAGAGTGTTTTTTGGGTCCTAGAAGATGGAGCAGTGTCCTTGCTGAATCCTCCCCAAGTGAATCTCAGTTGCTCTTTGAGAAGGCGATTCCTCTGATCCATCAGGCCAGAAGCTTCTGGGTGGTGCAGGAAGTGATATGATTAGCGAATCCATGGTCCCGGTGATCTGCCTCTTGGTCCATACAGGATCCTGTATTGTACACAATCCTGTGTTGGTGGTTCAAAGGCCATTCGGATGTGGAGCAGGAAAATCATACCCATTCTTACCGTGTGTTGATTCTAGGCAACATAAACGGCTGCTGCTTTTAAGGTTGAAAGAGTCCAGTGGAATCACCTTGCCACGCACTGGCTGATCGATCTCCTTGGGGACGTTGCCACAAAGGGGACTCTGTGTTGGTCTCCATCATGAGCAGGTTGGATATTCTGCAGTAACAGTAGCTACAGCAGCTTTGGGAAGTGGGAGCCTATAGTGTTAGTTAAGTCTATGCTGTACATGAACCAAATGTACAAGTACAGGGTTACCTGATGACTCGGGCCCAATTCCACGTCCACCACCTCCATCTTAGACGAGACCACCATCTGGTTTGTCTGACCTTAAAACTTGGCACATTTGATGGAACCCAAACCATGGGAAGTTCTGCTCACAAGATCACTTCATATCCAGAGCAGGAGCATGCCAGGAGCTATGTTTCAAATGGTCTATAATTTTCTGGTGCAGATGGTATATCTTTGTTCTAGAAACATATGGGTCTCCACTGTGGTTCTCCTACAGTGGCTTGCCATAAATTTCATAAAGCATCTGCTTCCACCACAATATCCCTATTGTTATACCATATACTCTGTATAGTAACATAGAATCTGCCAGGTCTTATGGCTCAAGCAATAGGGTTTCCTGCATTGTCCTGACCCGAGACAGGGCTCATTTGTTAAATGGTTTGGAGCAGTTTTTCCTATGTGGAATACATTGTTTCCCCAGTGCAAAGAGGCCAACCAGACACGGTCTCCTTCTAAGTGGTGAGAGGTGCAAGAGGCAACAATTCCTCTTTTATTTTCAGGGTAATGCTCTTATATGCTCCACTGACATCTAAAACTTTACCTATGGCAGGCTCCAGAATCTTTGTAGGGTTTGTCTCTTACCTCTAGAGAAAACGTGGCTTACCAAAATGTCAAACATACTTGCTGTTTTTTGCTCATCTGATTCAATTAATATTGGGCCTTTGATATAGTGTGCCACTGTGATGTTCTGCAAAATGTCCAGACAGTCCATGTCCCTTTGGACTAATTATGATGGAAGGCGGGGAGAGATTAACACAGCCCTGGGGCAAGACTGCATACACATCTTTTTGCCTGTTCCATGTGAAGGCAAACTGCTGCTCACCCTCCTTCCTGATGGGGTTCAAAACAAATGCATTCATCTGTTCCATTGTCTGTGTTATCCTGTGCTTGCAAAGATACCTTATCTGACAGAGGAGCTACAATTGGGGTTCCTACTCGATCAAGTGTTCAGTATGCCATAGTCATTCTCTAGGAGGCATAGGAATTTTTCAGTGACAAGACTGATAAATTAAGTGGGGTTATGATGTGGACTGCCATTTTGCATACTATAGTCTTCTATGGGTATATTTCTTTCTGCCATTCCACCAGGAGACAATATTATTTTTTTATTTCCTATATTTGCTGGAGGAGAGGGACACTTTCAACCTAGACCCCATGTCCATGGTACTTGAAATATCTGAGCTAACAGGAGCCAATTTTTCCTAATGTATGGATTCTCCAAGCATGTGTCTTAGACCCTTTGGGGAGAAGAAGTAGGGTATTTTTATAAGCTTTATAGAATTGTAGTAAGCTCCTTCTTGGAAACCTGGCATCTCTTCCAGTTTGTGGGCTCTGAGTTTGAAGGCTAACTGGATTCAGGAGGTTGGGACAGGGATAATTATTTTCCTTTGGGGGCTTACCCACAGCCTCTGATCTCTTGTTTGCATAGATACTGAGTGATATCCTTGTCAATTACCCACCTATCTTCCCCCTCAGTCCTATTAAACATCTCCATAGTTGTATACAGCTCGGGCACTCGACATTTCCCCATTGACCATGTTGTCATTGTATCAGCACCTATATTGCACTACTGCCTAGCCTCTACCATTTGGGGACTTTACTGTCTGCGTTGCTCTCAGAGAGTCCTGTAGCAGCACCTCCTATGATCATTCCTTGCCTTCAGAGTTTCAGATGCACCCCCCTACTGGTGCATTGTTCATCTTTTGGTCACTCACATATACCTTCGCCATGGACTCTTCCACAGAAGAGTCAGATGAAATGCTTGCTGTCTTACCCAGCATTTCACCTAGCAACACAATCCAACACTTGGCTCTTTCCTCCCCAGTCTGCAATGGAGTCTTGGTATCCTACTTCATTTAGTGTGAGCCTTCCTTTAGCTGAGCCTTCTGCAGGATCATTGCCAAGGTAGGAAACACTATGTCACTGAAAGTTGCTGGCATACTGACACCCTCCCCGGTGTCCAACTTTATGTTCCCACCCCTTGATCAAGGCACCCTGAGGATCCAGTCACTATCTTAGCTGCATTTTGACTTGGTCCAACAGTTATTTTGTGATATGGTCTCTTCCCTCCATCAGGCTCAGCACTTTTGTGCTTGGGTAATGTGGTTACATAAAAGTATTGTTTTGGTAGCCAATAGGAAAGTGGGGCTAGGTTCCAGAGGAATTCACATTGTCTTGCAAGACTCAGGTCACCCCATCATCTTCACACAAAATTACAGGCAAAATGGACAGCTCTGCAGAGGGTTCAGGGTAACCCAGGAATATAGGACTTTTAAATTTGCTGATCCAGATTTCCCTCTCAAATTGTGAAATCCCACTTTGTAAATCAGGCACCTGACCTTGGAGTAGCAGACTTGCTGGGGTACAGCATTCAACCTTCTCTGAATCTCTGACAGCCTTTTAATAAATTTCCATGCATCAGGGGGCACCTGGGTGGCTCAGTTGGTTGAGCGAATGCTTTTGGCTCAGGTCATGATCCCAGAGTCCTGGGATCGAGTCCCACATCAGGCTTCCTGCTCAGCAGGAAGTATGCTTCTCCCACTGACTTCTCTCCTCTCATGCTCTCTCTCTCTCTCAAATAAATAAATAAAATCTTAAAAAAAAAAAAATTCCCTGCCTCAGCCTCCACTTTTTCTGCTTCTAGTTGAATGAGTGTCTCTTACTATGCTGTCACTGGGGTCCTCTTTCATATCTTACCTTAACCAGGTGATTAATTACCTTTAAAACTTACTGTTTTCCTCCAAAGTATCAATGGCCCCTAGAAAGAACCATCTAATTTCATAGTCCTTATGATTAGTATCTCTCCCAAAACTATTCAAATACTTAAAATATTGCACTGACTATGCAATTTCCTTTTACTGGTGTCCAATCTGAATTCTTTATTGGTAAAAATTTTAACAATTGCATAACTCCTGCATACTGAGCTTATCCATTGTCTTAGTCTGCTCAGCCTGCCATAACAAAATACCATTGACTGGGTAACTTAAACAACAAGAAAAAAAATTTCATTTTCTTACAGTTTTGGTGGCTAGAAACCTAAGATCAGAGTGCTAGCATAGTCGGGTTCTACTGAGAATTCTCTTTCTGGCTTGCTGATTGTCACTTTCTTGATCTGTCCTTATATGGCTTTAAAAAAGAAAAGAAAGAAAGAAAGAAAGGAAAAAAGAAAGAAAGCTGTCTCTCTCCTCCTCTTCTTACAAGGCAACCAATCCTACTGGATTAGAACCCCATCCTTATGACTTGATATATCCTTAATTAGCTCCTAAAAGCCCAACTTCAAATATAATTGCATTAGGGTTAGAACTTTAACACATGAATTTGGGGGAGGAGGGGATACAATTCAATCCATAGCATCTACCTACCATCAGTGATGGGATTCTGTTCAAGATGCCATTTTATGGTTGGCTTTCTCAGACTGTTACTGGCTCTCATTGTTGGTTTCCCTAGGAACAAACTCTGAGATGTTGAGTTTTCATCCAGGTGATTTATCCAGGAACACTGTTGGGAGCAACACCTTCGGGAGGATAGGGACCAGGGCTGAAATTGATGTAGCTGCAATGGAGTCACTGGTTGATCCCACAGATAGCTTTGGAGCTGTAACAGTCATTCAGAAAAGTCCCAAATTTAGGCAAGGAGGATAAGCTTTGGTGTCTCTCTATGACCAGCCTTTTGGTATGGGTTGTACCCTGAGAAAAGGGAAGTAACCTTGGGCGAGGCAGCTTTTTTTCAGACAAAAGCAATTCTCAGAGAGGGACCTAGATGTCAGCCTCAGCAGTCGTTCACTTCCAGAATGTTGGGTAATGAGTATGTGGGTTCTGGAAGAGATCTGGACGGGTGGCACACTGTAGCATCACCACCCAAGACAAAAGCAGCTGGTCAAAGATGACATGATTTGGTAAGATTTACTTAGGAAAAATAGAGTAGGAAGAAGGAAGCTAATGTTGCTTAATTAAATTACTGAATTTTAAACTGCTTTTTGAAAATATTTTTGCTTGGTGTGTTTATATTACACTCTAAGATATAAATAGATACCACTAAATAGATATAAAACACTTATAAAACATAAGTCACATAAATTTTATATAATATGTGATAAATAGAACCCTTCTTCAAATTATTTTCTAAGAAATAAGAAACTGAAGAAACTGAAAGAGTTTGGAGTATTTTATTATTACTTTAACCTTTGATTTTTTAAAAAAGTATAAATTTCACTGCTTTAACACTAATTCCATCTTTTTGGTGAATACAACATTAAAAATTAAAAAACAAATTGAATGTTTTTAAGTTTCATACATTTATATCAATTTATTTATAACCATTGTCTGAATCAGCACACATTCCTGATTGCATTATCCAAAAGAATGGAATTTACTGAAGTTATAAATCATTACATAAATCATATAAATCATTGATATGGAAGAGAATTTTCTCATGACAACTTAAAAAAAATATCTTGAATCCTCAAAGAGTGCTTCAGAAGTCCTTCTCAGAGACTACAAAATCCTTCTCTTGTTTGGGTGTGACAATTTGAAAGTACTGTATTTAATTCCAAGATGCTTAGAAAAACCTCAGCCTTAAGCATGACTTTACACTTGGGTGGAAATTTTTATGTATCATAATTCAAACACCTGTCATTACATATATACATCTATTTAGAATTCACTTATAGATCAGTGGAGGAGAGAGAAGAATGAATAATTATAATACAGAAAGTCAACATAAGAAATAAAATAGCAATCATTTCTCATTGCTGGAGGAAGGGACATTTTCATTCTTACTTTAAAAATGGACCAAATTTATGTTTCTTTAATCCCACATATGAGTAACAAACTGAGGGTTGTTGGGGGTGGGGCAGGGGGCTGGGATAACTGGGTGATGGTCATTAACGAGGGCCCTTGACATAATGAGTACTGGGTGTTATGTGTAACTGATGAATCACTAAATTCTGCCCTTGAAATTAACAATACACTATATATTAACTAAATTGAATTTAAATAAAAAAATTTTTCAATGTACCAAATTTAGAAATATCACTCTAGAAAGATTTCATCTGTAGTTCCCAGATTACCTAACATGATTTAAAACGTCATTTCTAGAGATCTACACTTGTCAGTAAAGAGAAGTACTTGAATTCTTTCACTTGGTTATGGCAACTGCAAGATGCTCATGGAGAAGGTGTTCTGTTTTCACCCAAACATGAGTGTGAGAGTTATACAGTCCACCATAAACAGACTTACTGCTTACTGCTGACTCATATAAATGACTGAGACCTTTACCAGTAGCTTTGATTATACAAATTAATCATTCCAAAATGGATCTTTGTGGGGAGAGCACTTTTGTTCTGTCTGTAAGAAAACCCTATTACATAAACGAATTTCACTGATAACACATTGAAAAAGAATAAGATATTCCCTAACAAGAATTATGCTGGCAATTCAAACTCCAATGCCAACATCCACGATAATTCCTTAACCAAAACTAATTTGTCGTTTGAATCTCTTGCATATTTTTTCTAAAATATTATTATCCCATGTTCCCACATTGTTCTAATAAAGTTAGAAGGACAGGTTCTGGCTTTAGACGCTTTCTCTTTTCACTTCAGATCTTTCTTTTTTTCACTCACATTCCCATACATCTGAACTTGTAGCCCAAACTTCTTTTCTGAGTTCCTGATTTGTATATCCAGCCATGATCACTGAGTATGATCTAGACTCTTCCTTTTATCCTGTCAATCAGACAAACCTTTAACACCTGCCACCCCCTGTAAGAATAGCTTTAACAACCATTCTCTATTTCTCCCCTCATTGCTTCTGCCTTAGCTCAGCTTTTCAGCATCTCTTGCTTGGATTATCCTGATGGTTTCCTAATTACTCTGTCCACCTAAAGTTTTAGTCCGTACTCATCTATTCTGTACACTATTTCAGTGTGATGTTACTAAAAAGCAAACCTAATCAGGTCATTGTTTTGGTTGAAAACTTTACTGTGACTCCTTTATCTATAAGAACTAGAATAAGGTCCTTAAAAAAAAAAAAAAAAAAAGAATAAGGTCCTTAACACAGCAGAAAAGACTCACCATCACTGGGCCTGGTTTTGCTTCAATGTGTAGCATCTGGCCTCTCTCCAGGGAGTGGGGGGCACCCATCATATATGAACTTCTTTTTTTTTTTAAGATTTTATTTATTTATGTGAGTGAGAGAGAGAGAGAGCACAAGCAGGGGGAGAAGCAGATGAAGAGGGAAAAACAGGCTCCCTGTTGAGCAGAGATCCCAACATGGGGCTCGATCCCAGGACCTGGAGATCATGACCTGAGCCAAAGACAGATGCCCAACCAACTGAGCCACCCAGGCACCCCCATATATGAACTTCTTATAATTCTCCAGCTTCACACACTGCTCAGGTCATAGGCCTATTATCTTTGCCCAAAATTACCATCTGTGTCTTATCAAATTAGGAGAGTTCATCTCATAATTGTGGTTTTGTTTCTTACATCTTCTTATAAAGTTTGTTTGACCTTCCCAATTTAAGTAGGGTAACCATATAATTTTGGGGGGGGGGGGCGGTAAAAACAGGATACCCTGGAAAGTATAAGAAGGTGAAACTAATACTAAACTCCAAAGGGTGTTTGGGGCAAGGGTCATGGCCAGGACTGTGCCAGGCAAACTGAAATGTAGGATCCCTTTTCTATGAACAGAGTCGATTGTTCTCTTTGCATTGCACTTTCTTCCCTTGTGTCAGCCACTACCCTCATGCTTATTACACTGTATTGAAATTATTTATATGTCTTTCTCACCTACTGGGCCCATGAGGGTTAAGCACTAGGCTTTGTTCATCTTTGTATACATGACAATTAACACAGCCAATGTGATCAGGTCATCAGTAGAGACATGCAGTAGAAGCTCTGTCACTGATTACACAAATAAAAGCATCAGTTTAGTAAAGCTAGTTTGCCAGAGCCATATATCTTCCTCAATGTAGAAGCCTGTGAAGCCAGTTTGGAGGCAAGCCATCCCATGTGATCCCCTCGAGATAATTCTTGGAACCCAGATTTTCAAGACAGTATGAACAGCCAGGGTCAGGGAGGTGTAGACATGTCTGACAAACAGCATAAAGGGCTAGATAGTGCCCAGAAACCACAGACCAAATGGAAGCCAGATGCAGATAAATTAAGAGTTGAGGACATCCATCCCAGTATGGAAAGAAGGTTAAAGTAAAATAGAGGGTCAAAAATTAGAAGGGGTCAAAACAACCAACACGTGACACAATGAAGAATCCTACAATTTGGGCTGATTTAACCTTGACCAAGCTTCCAGGTGAGGTTTGGTGTATGGGGCTAGTGATGAGGAAGCACGTGAAACAAGTAGACTTAGCATCAACTAATTTGAAATATAGATATCTACTTATAGATATTTAAATATATATAATCTCACAGGTTCATCCTTCTGGAAGGTCAATGCATAAACATGTGATCACATGTACAAACTCTAGTATACATCTGCCTGTGTGTTTATCAAGTTGCATGATATATATAAGCAACAAGTCATTTTCATTTTATCTATGCATTTAATTTCTACAGAATTTTGGTTTTCTTAAATACACAATTTTTAAATTCTCTTATTATTAGAAATTAGCTAAGCCCAAGACATTGCACGTTCTGATGAAATCAAGGTTTCTTAATAAGGAACAGAATATTGTTTTGATTACTCAAAATTTTATTGCTCAACTTAAATATCCCTTCCTCAGAGAGGCCTTCTCAAACCTTCACTTAAATCATCCCAGCTGGACACAAAATATGCCCAATATAAAAATATTCTAGTCTGTAGCATTTACATTTTATTTCAAATTAGATACATTTCAACTCTATTTCCTCACCCATCTGCAGGGAGGCAGGAAATCTGAGGAGAGCGAGGGCGGTGATGCCCTTGATAATACTGGCTCTCTTCAATAAATTATTTCCATTGTATCAGGTCTTTTTTTTTTTTTTTGTAGTGATTCATTCTCCAAGAAACATTAATATCTTCTCCCTTGGTGTTTCGCCTCCTTGAAGCTTGGTCTGACTATCTGTTCTCCACCAAAGTTGTTTTCTTTGTTATCAGTAAAGCCACCATCTGCTAGAGAAGGAGGGTCCTTTAATGCGACTTGAAATGCTAACAGTGTTGCCTGAGGCAAAAGTCTGAAGTTAGAATTTGGCCCACAACCATCTTTGCTTTCAGCACCAATGCAACCTCCTCCCCTGGGCACCCAGCATCCTCTTGGGTTCTCTGTTTATAGACCTCCCTGGTAGCGCTTGCTTTTCAGACACCATCCATCCCCTTCTGTCAAAATCTTTCCCATGTCCCATTCCAACTCAGGCAACTGTCTCCTGGAAATCACCATGGTGAACAAATCCATGCTAAAGTGTTGCTAATATATTCCCTGAACTGACAAAATTCTCCAACCAAGGAAAAGGGGTGAATCTCCATGGTGCAATTTCTGGCCAGAAAATAATACATTTGGTAATTCGACAATTCTATTGCCCCCCACTTTCACCCCCCAACCTCACCGCACCCCCAGCCCACCCCGAAAAAAACATATCACATTGGTTACTGCCAATTCTGCCTGGGTAGGACTTGGGCTAGGGTGAGGTCAATATTTGGTTTTAATTTTCATGAGTTGTTGCTTTGTGACTTTATCTTAATACTGCCGGCTCTTGGTTCATAAAACACACTTCAGTAGATACGATGGCTGCAAACCTAACTTCAGAGAGGCAGTTTGGGAACCCGTGACAGTTCAAAATAGTGGGCAACCATAGAGGAAAGCCTTGAGAGCTAGAGAGGAGAGCTTTCTCTGCCGAGAAGATATACATTGCTTTTACCCCAATCCAGGTTGGTTTGTAAAAATTCTCCCTGGCAGCTGCGGAAGGCATTTTGCAAATGACATTATATAGGAGGCATTTTGTAGAGGGCGTTTCGCAGTGCACATTAGCGGAATGTATTTCCGTACTTCCGTGAATTTGTGAATTAGCAGATCGCACTAATGACAGCCGTAGCAATAGAACTACAATTAGTGAGAATTCTAGATGAGGGAAAAGAGGCTCTGTACTTTAAGAAATTGCAACTACAATATAAGAACTTTCTGTAATACAAAGAAATCATCAAACCAACTTGAACAAAGATGGAGCAAAGTAGAAAATGAAGGAGATCAACACACACTGCTGGACCAGCCAGACGAAAGAAGATTACGATTTCTTAGAGGGGGGACAGTAATGGTTACAAGCCAACGCACACTCTGCAATTTTACTTATATTTGACATGTACCTATGCTTATGTTAACTCAGGATATGTTATAAAATTTATTTCCTTGTATGTATTCCCACCCTTTTTGTTCTTGTATTATTAGAGTTACAAGGAAGACGTTTTATTCAAATAAATTGAGAATTTTGAATTGGAATTAAGATTTTACTGGATTCCAATGCTTAAAGCATTTTAATAGCTTCCAGTGGCCCTTAGAATAAAATACAGTCTTTATTCTGTAGCCTACAAAGTCTGTAGCATCTGGCTAGAATTTCCCCACTAGCCTCAATGCAGTCACTCCTCACCTTGATCCGGGCTTTCCAACTACCCTTTCCTTTTTTTTTTTCCCCCTTCAAGACTTTATTTATTTGTCAGAGAGAGAGAGAGAGAGCATAAGCAAGGTGGGGGCAACAGGCAGAGGGAGAAGCAGCCTCCCCACTGAGCAAGTAGCCCAATGGGGTACTCAAACCCAGGACCCTGAGATCATGACCTGAGCTGAAGTCTTTCTTGAATGTCCTAACACCCAAAACTGTTTCTTACTTTAGAGTCCGGCTCTCCTACTATCAGATATCTACTTTGGCAGCTGACAATTCTACTGTGCCCTGGTAGTATGCCTGCTCCTTCTAAAACTTAATGTCACAATTTATACACAGCCTCCTTGGAGAGACCTTCCCAAATCTCCCTATTTCAACTGATTTCCTCCTTGTTCTCCCACAACACCCACTGTAACCTATCAGAACTCAAACTTTAACCTATGGCACGAAGCACTGGGTGCGGTGCATAATCAATGAATCTTAGAACACTGATAAAATCAATAAAATAAAATAAAATAAAGGAACTCAATCCTTTCCTTTATACCACTCAACACAAAATCTGCTTTTTTCAGTTCTCTTTCTTGTTTCGTATGTGTTGTTGCCTACCTATTCCACTCTGCTGAAAGCTACATAAGCGTTGGGGTCATGTCTGCACTGTTCATGACTGTGTGTCCTACCCGACTTGTTTTGGTTCCAAAGACATATACTCTTTGTGTATGTAGACCTTAAGTAACAATTCTTTATTGGTAGGACTTGTGCGAGGACAAGAGGACTGAGAGAAAAAGAAAGTGAAATAAGAAAAATAGGAGAAACAAATCAAAGAGTACAGTCCAGGCTCTCCATTCCCACGCTGGTTGTGTAACTTCACAAGACACACAGCCTTTGCCCAGCCTTGAAGGACATTTCCGGGTGGGCTAAACACAATCACTGTGCCTTGGAATGGCCAATCGGAGGGAGGAAGGGAAAGCATTTACATCCTGTCTCTTTTTTCTCATTGACAAAGTTCTCCAAGAGGCAGTTAAGCACCCAACTTCTTATACTGCTATCTCTGCATTCCTGAGTAGCCATTAGGACACTGGACTGCACGCCCTGTGTTGTGCTAAAGAGTGGAAGGAGGAAGACGAGTCCGTATGGCTCTGGTCACCTCAAGCCTGGGTTCCAGTTCTGTGTGGCTTCTACTGCATGGCATAGCACTGGTGGTGCCAGAGCTCAATGTTACTGTGACAGAGCTGAGTGACAGCCACTACCATCATGGCAATACCAGTGGCAGCAAGAGCGATCCATGACCAAGTGGCCAACAGTGCAAGTGAGAGACACAGGAGGCCAAGGAAATTGGAAGAAGTGCACTAATCAGAACTGATTTCTGCTCAGTCTGTTTGTTGAATGAACCATGGAAAAATGGATAAATTTAATGCTGGTGGTAGACCACCTTAGTAAGCAGATCCACCTAGAGCCTGAAGGGTCTAAACACTCCTTGTTTAGAAAGAAACGATTCCTGGTAATATGTTTTAAAACAATACTGTATTACTTACCACTTCCAGATCTTCAATAGAATAGGGTCTGTCCAATATACCCCAGTTCAGCCCCCACTCAATTTACCAACACCCTCATCTTCCTCTCAATACACATGGAGTCCTGCACTCATTCTCCATTTGTTACATCATCATCTGCTCTGGTTTGATCCATCTTTCTATACCTCAACAGATCAACTAGCATCTATTTCTTGGGTGTGGAGTATGGACAGACAGGAGAGGAGCAGATGACTAGCAGTTATGGGAGCTGGAGTGGAATCTTATCTCAGCTCCGATTTAATGCAAGGTGGCTGTAAGGCAGGCTCAGCCAGTGGGCGTCCTAGCATGGGATCAGTGGGAAAGGGAAAGAATCTGGGAATGAGTAGCTTTGAGGATGGGCTACTAATCTGGCTGATGACTGAAATGGATAACCACCAGCTTGAATTATAAGATCCCAATGTCGTCAAAGTTTGGAGTTCAAATTGAGTTACCACTGATATCTAAATGTGATTTCTACAGTGGGTGGCGAACTGAAGCTCATGGCAGGGGATGGCAGTTTTACAGTTGACATGTTTGTTATTTGCTTCAGTTTAGAAAAAAATATAAGCCCTGAAGCTTGGTGTATATGAAGCTGATACCAGATGCTGAATACAAGAGCCAGGAGGGGATGAGTCAAGATGGCGGAGAAGTAGCAGGCTGAGACTACTTCAGGTAGCGGGAGATCAGCTAGATAGCTTATCTAAAGACTGCAAACACCTACAAATCCAACGGGAGATCGAAGAGAAGAAGAACAGCAACTCTAGAAACAGGAAATCAACCACTTTCTGAAAGGTAGGACGGGCGGAGAAGTGACTCCAAAGCGACGGGAAGATAGACCGCGGGGGGAGGGGCTGGCTCCCGGCAAGTGGCGGAGCAACAGAGCACAAAATCAGGACTTTTAAAAGTCTGTTCTGCTGAGGGACATCGCTCCAGAGGCTTAACCGGGGTGAAGCCCAGGCGGGGTCAGCGTGGCCTCAGGTACCGCAGGGTCACAGAAGGATCGGGGGTGTCTGAGTGTTGCAGAGCTTACAGGTATTAGAACGGGGAAGCCGGCTACAGAGACAGAGCCGTGGAGTAAGCTCTAAGCTCGGGGTTACCTTGAACTGGTCGCAGGCTCGGTCAGCTCGGAGCACGGCCAGAGGCCAGGGTGACGGGAGTAATTGGGTGCTGTTCTCTGAGGGCGCACTGAGGAGTGGGGCCCCGGGCTCTCGGCTCCTCCGGGCCGGAGACCGGGAGG
>NW_019154131.1:9353996-9361979 GCF_002288905.1 Enhydra lutris kenyoni
TGGGCCTGACCTGAACTGGTTGGGACATGAATGGATAGACATATAAATATATAAAGAGTATGGTATCACATCATCTGGCTTGATGGGAATTAATAGCAGTGATTAATAGTAATTAATTAACTTAATTAAGTTAGCAAGTGAATGATGATGCTTTAAAGTTTGGGGCAGTTTTGTAATTGAAACTCAGTTTGGTGGGGCAATATATATCCTGCCCCATGTAGAAATTGAGAATATTTGATTAAGAAGGTCTAGATTTAGAATAAGAGAAGAACTAAAAAAAAAAAAAAAAAAAAAAAAAATACCAGTTACAAGTGCTGAGCACTTAGTGGCACATGGTAGAAGAAAGCATGAGCGCTATGAAAGCAAGTCACGGTATCGAAATGAGAACAACATGGCCGCCAACTGCTGTCAGTTACAAACACAAAATGGGGCAACAGGGGTACACATGCAACAGAAGGTCTCAACACTGGTAACCATCCCTGGGACCAGGAGAAGAGCTTTAAAATCTTCAAATAGTGATTTAATTTTAGTTCAGTAATTGAGAGTAAAAAGAGCACCGGTAGTCTCCATCTGTTCAAAAGGAAGTTATGATCAATACTGACTTCTAAGTAATTGTTAAGCACACCCGTCTTGGTTGGGGGTTGTGTTCGGCCTGAGGTTCAGTAAGATGCCTGCCTGTCAGTAGCTTACATTTTGAGCAAGCATCACTGCATTGTTTCCAGACATCACCTGGATTGATCTGGTTAGGCTAGGCTTATGGGGCAGTAACAAACATCCCTCAAAATCTCAGGATATAAGGTTATTTCTTGCTTCCATAAAAAGTCAGCTTAAGTCAGCTCCTGAGTAGCTGTCGTCCACGGGATGACTTGCTGATCAAGGTTCCTTTGACTTTGTGCTCTGGGATCTGAGCACATCGCCACCATAGTCTCCAAAAAGAAAGGGGGAGTTGGAAGTTTGCACTAGGGTTTTGCTGTTAGTACATGTTGCTTTCTCTCAAGAGGCCAATGTTTACAATGAGTCAGTTTAAGAGACAGGGAAGTGCAGACTTCCATGAGCACAGGAGGAGAGAAGTGAATACTGGTGAATAAGCCCAAGTGTCATCTCCCATGAGAAGCGCTGGTCAAAGCAGATACTCCCTCACATCCCTATGCAAGGTTATTAAACCTGAAAGCCTAAAAACTGTATCAGCTGCTCATCCCCAACAATCCCATTCTTCCCTTTTCTGAATGCTGATGATACGCACTAACCTCTTCACTACAAGTGTAACCCTTATCCATAGGCAAGTATGGTCGTTGGTGAGAGAAGTCAAAATTAGGCTGGACAGAGAAAGGCAGGATTCACTATTCCTACCTATTACTATTCCTACCCCAGTGCTTTCATGCTGTTACCATTATCCTTCAAACTAAACAGTCTAGCTCTTAAGCTCAACGTCCAATGACGACAAGCCAAGAATAACAAGAATCAAAGCAGCAGCAAGACAGGCAGAGAAACTAAAGGGGTACCACCTCCTAAATGTAATAAGGACCAATGGAAAACCCCTTTGTTCCTACACACACACCCTCTCTTACATACACAATGTGATAAATATGGCCTTTGGTCTATCTGCAGCTAAGACCTCCCTTGTAAACCTAGATTTACAAGTTTAATGACCTATTTGATATCTCTCTTGCATGTCACTCGAATTTTAAAATTAACATGGTTAAAATGAAACTTCTGATCCTGCCCCAAAAGCTTCCCCTTTTAACACCCTCCTCCCTTGTCAATTTACCTATCTTATTAAATAACACCAATGCCCAGTTAGCTGCTCCAACCAGAAACATCTGAGTCATCCTTGATTCCTCCCTTTGTCTCATGGGTTATACCTAATCACGTCCTACCAATTCTATCTTCAAAAGAACTTAAATTGGCCCACTTCTTGTTTCTACTGACTCCACCCTAGACCAACACACCACTGTCTCTCAACACCATAAACTCCAATAGTCACTTCCCAGTCTCCCCATTTCTACTCTTGCTTGCTTTTAATCAACTCTGAGAAGAGAACCTCGAGTCTTCGAAGTCCCACCCCTACCTAAAACCCTTCGGTGATTCCCACTGCACTAAGTATAAAATTCAGACAAAACCACACAATCTCTCACCCAGTATCCTCTTGAGTCATTTGTAAACGTGCCACATTGGTCTTCTTTGCTAAGCAGGGTACACTCTTCTTGTACTTGAGGGTCTTTGAGCAAGCTGACCCAGTTCCGTAAAGTGTTCTTGCTCCCAAGAAGTGTTCTTGCTTCTTTTGGCATGGCTGTATTTTTAACATTTTTAACAGTTTCTCAGACCTCAGTTGGTTTCCTTCCAAATATATATTAGAATTTGCATCACAGTACATGTTTGAGATCCAGTTTCTACTTCTGTCTTGCTCAATATAGTATCACCAAAAAAGGGGTCTAATAGATACTTAGAATCTAGAATGACATGCACATTTTTTAAGAATACAGGAGCCATTCTCACAGAATACAAGAAGGTTAACTCTACCTTTTATACTACGTCAGGGTCCTGTTTACCAAGGGTCACAAACTAAATGGCCTAGAGAAGCCTAGCAGGAAACACAAGCAGTACAGAGGGCCAGGCACGGACAGAACCAAACTAAAAGGGGCAACCGTTAACAGCTGCAGATGGTCTAAATTTAGGCTTATCATTTCCAGGTTTTTTAAGTTTGAGAAGTGGGAAATCTGGAGGTTTTAAATAAAGAATTTCTGGGTTTTTCCACTGTTGATTCAGTGAAGTTTAAGTCTGTGTGGGTAAACAAAACTTGGCGACAAACCCAATATGGCTGTAGGCACCCAATTTGAAACCCACTGCCAAAAAACAAGAAAGAAAGAAAGAAAAAAAAAAAAAGAAAAGAAAAAAAGTATATTCTCCAATCCATCTGGCCAAAATATTTTGAGGATAAGGATATTAAGAACAATAGTAGCAAACTTACATCATCTTACAATATGCCAGAAGCTGTTTTAAGCACATATGTGTGTGTGTGTGTATATGTGTATGTATGTATATATATATATACATACATACATACATACACGTATGCAGTGATTCTAGCAACCACATAGTGAGGTAAATATGAGGATTATCCCTACTGGACAGAGGAAGATACTGAAGCCAGAAAGAGGTCAAGAAGTTAGCCCCAAGTGGTATAGCTATTACGTAGCAGGGCAGGGATCAGACCTAGGCCCCAGAGCCTGTGAGTTTTACTATGTAATTTGAAGATAAATCAAAATAGTTAAGTCACATATTTTCTATAAAAATGCCTGCATGATAAGAAATCCACGTTCTGATGTCTTCCTCTCTTCTGTTTGTTACAGTTCTGGCCTGTACTGGCCGCCTCCCAGTGATTACTATCATCTAGGCCTTTGTGGGGTTAACCCTTCTTTGTCTATTTACTACAACATGAGAGAAAGCTACTATCAGATATTCCCCCCCAAAAGTAGGTTACGTAGTATGTAAGGTAGACACATGAACAATTAGGAGCTAAACTGCTTGATTATATTAAGGACGAGGAGGTGCCAGAGTCTGGCTCTGGTTGTGACATGTGGCCAAAAATCTGCTATTAGGATTTGGCTTTGACCTTGGTTTTTGACAGACCAAGTAGCCAAATGCCATTTTCAACCATGTTTCTGGCAGCGCCAAACTGTGTGCAATTAATGATCATTTGATCATACAAGTTATTTCCTATCTGATCCCCACAGCATCATAGGTAACATATATAGGGGCGGGGATGCCTGGGTGGGTCAGTAGGTGATACGTATGCCTTTGGCCTAGGTCATGATCCCAGGGTCCTGAGATCCAGCCCCACCACGGACTCCCTGCTCAGCGGGGAGCTTGCTTCTCCCTCTGCCTGCTGCTTCCCTGCCTGTGCATTGTCAAATAAATAAAATCTTGGGAAAAAACAAAAACAAAAACAAACGGGGCATCCTTCAGGTTTACTGTTGCTATATGAAAGTTCCCTTTCCGAACCTAGATGTCCATCAACAGACGAATGGATAAAGAAGATGTGGTATATATACACAATGGAATACTATGCAGCCATCAAAAGAAATGAAATCTTGCCATTTGCGACAACGTGGATGGAACTAGAGGGTATCATGCTTAGCGAAATAAGTCAATCGGAGAAAGACAACTGTCATATGATCTCCCTGATATGAGGGAGAGGAGATGCAACATGGGGGGTTAAGGGGGTAGGAGAAGAGTAAATGAAACAAGATGGAATTGGGAGGGAGACAAACCATAATTGACTCTTAATCTCACAAAACAAACTGAGGGTTGATGGGGGGAGGGGTGTTGGGAGGGGGGTTGGGATTATGGACATTGGGGAGGGTATGTGCTATGGTGAGTGCTGTGAAGTGTGTAAACCTGGCGATTCACAGACCTGTACCCCTGGGGATAAAAATATATTATATGTTTATAAAAAATAAAATTAAAAAAAAAAAAAAAAGAAGAGCCAGGCAGAGAGAAGAGATTTTTGAGTACCTACCCTGTGGTAGGCTACATACATACCACTACTTCAATTAAATTGATCCTTACTAAAACTTTATCCTTTCTTTTCATCATGATAAATGTATTCTTTAATCCCCATCCCCTATTTCCACTATTCCCCTGCCCACTCCCCCTCCGGTAACATCAGTTTGTTCTGCATAGTTAAGCTCTATTTCTAGGTTTGTCTCACTCTCTCTTTTTTTTTTCTTTGCTCATTTGTTTTGTTTCTTAAATTCCATTTATGAGTGAGATCATAATGGTATTTGTCTTTCCCTGACAGACTTTTTCACTTAGGATTATACTCTCTAGCTCCATCTATGTTTTTGCAAAGGGCAAGGTTTCATCATTTTTATGGCTGGGTAATATTCTTTGTGTATCTCTACTGTATCTTCTTTATACATTCATCTTCCAATGGACACTAGAGCTGTTTCCACATCTCGGTTATTGTAAATAATGGTGCTATAAACATAGGGATGGGGTGAACATATCCCTTTGAACTAGTATTCTTCTATTTTTTGAGTAATATAACCAAGAATGCAATTACTAGATCGTTGAGTATTCCTATTTTTAAATGTTTGAAGAAACTCCATACTCTTTTCCACAGTGGTTTGCAATCCCACCAACAGCACAAAAGGGTTCCCCTTCTCCACATCTTCACCAAAACTTTCTCTAGACTTTTTAAGATTCCTGTTTTGGAGAAGAATAAATTGAGGCTCAGTAAAGTTAAGAAACTTCCTCATTAGAAGGTAGTCAGATCTGTCTGTCTGGAAAGTTTATGGTCTCCCATCATATCAAGCTGATTTATACAGAGGCAAGTCCTGGGGATGCAGACTTTGAGACTCCTAATCATGCACTCTCGAGAGCAGATCAAGTCTCCAGTCCCAATAGGGTTTAGGGGCTGGAATCACTCCAGTGTCCTCACTTTATGCCCTTGGACAACGTACTCCACCTCCACTGCCTCCTCTCCCTTTCTCTAAATGAGCGAAAGTCTTCTTCAAGGGTACAGGATTTATCTTGTTTGTTCAATGTACTAGTAATGCTATGTGAACTAAAAAACCAGCCAGCAAAATGAAAAGCATTATGAGGTCTTTACCCTCAGAGAAATTCCAGACTTCTTGGAGAAAAGGAGGAATATTCCTGAAATTGTCTTTAGCAACCACAGAGGAAGAAATGACTATCAGAGTGTATGCCTATATATATGTGTGTGTGAGAGATAGAAATGAAGGAAGAAGTTTCCAGAGGGGTCATCATTTTGTAAGGGGAATATGAAAGCAAGAAGAATGTCCTGGTGGGGAAGGAGGGATATGGAGAAAGTGTGCATAAGCAGAGGGGCAGGTGGGATCTGAAGCAATTACTGTTCTTCCTCAGGACTGCTGGAATAGCTTCTATGGTTCTGTTTGCACAGACCAAATGTTTGGTTATAAGAACGCCCTCCCACACCCCCCACCCCCTCCAAACTAATACACACACACCCACACTCAAGAAAATAAACTATAACTTTCCCCCCCAAATCTCTGTAGCTGCTTTTAATTTGGCTTCCAGTCTTATTTGTTAGAGTAAAAGAAATATTACCTACTCTTCCTCATCTCATGACTCTGTGCCCCATCCCTTAATAAAATATAATAAATATATAAAAATTATTTATAAAATTATATATATATTACATATATAATTTATATATTATAATATTAAATATTAATTATATATCATATATAATTAATAAAATAGCTCCTCTGTTTGCTTTTCATGCCCGAGGACATTCTATGGAAAAGGAGGAGAAAAGGAATACCAGAAGATTAAAAACAGAAAATTTACACCATTGGATTTCCTTTGAAGCTAAGGAATCACTTATTTAGGATTCCATTTTCTGTTCCATTTATCTGAAATAAAAGCAAAGGAAACCACAAACTAGTGTCAGAGCGATGGCACCCACATGCAGAGATAAACAACTCGGTCTGAAAAAAGAGTAACAGTCATGTTCCCAGTTGGGCGACTGTACTTTTACTCACATACACACTCTATAAGTTAGTTGCCCATTCAGTCAGAACTTTCTGATGCATTATCATATTGGAGTTGGAACACTTTTATGTTGCATCTTACCCCAAAGGTAGAGATTGTTCCAGTTGAATATAGCATCTTTATTTATGTTCGAGCCATGTGCGGACAATGAAAACACTCATTCTTATTTTCACAAGTCAGGATAACTTTTTGTGTCTGCATCACTCAAACCCAGCCAAATCACAGAGCTGACACTCTCCATGTGTTGAACCTTCAAGGAAAGTAGATCCCTGGGATAATTTTACCCCTTTTCCTCAAAGGTAACGAAGCGATGAGTGTGGTCGGAAATCCCCAGACCTCGCCAGCCTGTATCTATGACTGTTTTAACATCAACAACGAAGCCTGTTGTTTGTTTTTTTTTTTTTTTCTACTTTAAAAATATTTAACTGCAAAACCTTTCAGGAACATTAGAAAGAACAGAGAAAAAAGAACCGTTTGTCTAAAAGTACAAGTATTCAAGGGAAATTCAGGGGGAAAATGTAACGGATAGCGTTGAAACGTAATATACCCCTTGCCAGGCTCCCCTCTCTCAGACGTCCTCTTCTCAGAGTATTAGCATCCCAAAGCAATCTGTATTCCTCTCCATCCACGCCTGAAAAAAAAAAAATGTTTATCATATATATGTATGTGCATCCATAAAAATATATTCCAGTGTTTCGTGTATTTTAAACATATATGTAAGTGACGGCATATTGTACTTATCCTTCTGCAATCTGCTTTTTTCACTCAACATTTTGTTTTTGAGAATTATCCATGTTGATGCAGATAGAAAGTTAAACATTATTTTAGGCAGTGAAAACATCCCAGCTCACTGAGGAAATCTTGTCAAGTCCCCACGGTATTTTGAAGACATCTCCGGAAGCTACTTTAGCTTCCGGTGCTTTGGCCGGCCATCGTCTGGCTGCTGACTTAACACTTTTCTGAGGCTGGGAAAGCCGGGACTTGTGGATCCAGTTGTCCTCAATGTTGCCACCCATAGGGCCAACTGAGCAAACATTCTGCCCTCACCAATGGTGCACCCTCACTCCAATCTCCAGGCACCACTGTCCCTGATACGAAGGTCCCCAACAAACCAATAGTTTGTTGTCAAATGAGAAAGAGCTCCCACACTTCCTCTTAACTAGTAAGAGGTCTACGCTTGGGTATTTTAAGTGTTCACAATTTGAGTGAGCTCCTTTCATGTGTACACAAGGCTATCGATATTTCTAGCCCCACCATTCAGCAGGCCCACCAACCCCTGATGGCGTCAGCTTGGGATGCAAGCTCAAATTTCAGGTGTTGAGATGGTGTCTCATCCTCCAGCCCTTTGCTGGGTTTCTTTTCTTTCTTTCTTTCTTTCTCTCTCTCTCTTTTCTTTCTTTCTTTCTTTCTTTCTTTCTTTCTTTCTTTCTTTCTTTCTTTCTT
>NW_019154131.1:9361989-9399997 GCF_002288905.1 Enhydra lutris kenyoni
CTTTCCTTCTTCCTTTTGATCATATTTGTTTATTTATTTGACAGAGAGAGAAAAAGAGAGAGCACAAGCAGGGAGAGCAGGAGAGAAAGAAGCAGGCCCTGCTGCTGAGTGAGGAGCCTGGCTCGAGCCTCAATCCTGGCACTCCAGGATCATGAACTAAGCAAAAGGCAGGTGCTTAACTGACTGAGCCACCCTGGGTCCCCATGTGGCCAGGTTTCTGAGTGAGTCTTCTTTCTCTCAAGTAGCTGCTTAGAGAGGTCAGATGGGGAGGGAAAGAATACCACTCAATTCCATTCACCGAAAAATGTGAAACCCAGATCGGGCTCAGCTGGATCTCAAATACATCAGAATGTACTTGAGGTGAGAGACCCATGCTTTCCATGTCATCCCTCAGAACACAATTCCCTTCGTGGAAGAGTTCTACGAGATCGGGGTGGTAAGCAGAAACACTGATAGTTAATCTCTCTAAATTCTTACTAAAAAATTATCTTCTGAAGACTGAAGGTAGCAGATTAAATCTATTCAAGTTCCATGTCAGGCCTTTCATAGACTGTTTTTTTCCTTGGTTAAATATGTATTTGTTGACTTAAAAGCACTATTTCAGAGTTCCTAGTCAAGGGTGTTTTTATATTCACTAGCCACGGTTTTCAGGCATATTCTCTATTCATTAATACTGCAAACATTTATAGAACACTTACCGTGTGCAAAGCTCTGAACTAGGCACTTATTACAGTGTTAATCTTGGTCTATCTTGGATTGCAATCATCTATTAATCTATTACTCTCCTCGAAGTTTGGGCTTTCTGAATGTAGGGCTCGCATCTTTCTCATCTGTAGATGGAACTTTAGTCAAATTACAGTTTTATCAGTCACTATCTGTCTTGGCTTTGGTGAGTTACCTAACGTCTTAGAAACCTTAGTTACGTGAAATTAACATAGTGATATTTACTACGGCGGTTCAGAGTGAAGATTTGATTTAATGTATGTAGAATCATGACATCACTACCTACTGAATATCAGTTCCATTTTTAGGTCCAGAGCATATTAATTAAGGCTTAAAAAACAGGAAAGGGATAATAAATATTTTTTGAATGGGCTTAGATAATGAAATTCCAGAAATCTGGTAATAAGCACATGGAAATATATACAACGCTTAGAAAATGCTTTTAAAACTTCACGTCAGCTCCCAGTCAATTTCCTCACTATTGAAACTATGCCTGCTTGCTTCTGAAAGACAGAGGATGCACTGAGACCCTCAACCTTTGTCTTTGCTAATCTGTACATTGTAAGTACTTAGCACAGAACTGACTTAGTGTCGGCATGGGGCAGCAGAAGCCAGCATGGGGCTGTGGCTGACTTTAATTTGGAATCCTAAGTGAGCCCCCTCAGCAGGACACCTGAGCTCACATCACCTGCCCTTGTCAGTCATTTTGCCTTTCCCTCCAATTCTATTTCAGATAAGACCCCCAAGGAATGACGGGAAATCACACCATCCTCAGAGGGTGGGAAAGTTCAGCCTAATCTGAAACCCAAATTGGCCTAACAGCTTTTTGTTCTAAAAATAATTTTTTAGGGCTTTGATAATTTGTCTTTTAAAGACACATTTTACAGTGGGATGGCTGTATATAGATACAATGAGCTTGCCATAGAAGGGTCTTATTTGTAACAGAACAGATGTAATTTATCCTGCAACCAGGAATGTCCAGAAAAGAAAAGGGCATAAAGCAACTGAGAAAATGGAG
Source organism: Enhydra lutris kenyoni (assembly GCF_002288905.1). Classification (NCBI taxonomy): domain Eukaryota; kingdom Metazoa; phylum Chordata; class Mammalia; order Carnivora; family Mustelidae; genus Enhydra; species Enhydra lutris. The sequence goes on from NW_019154131.1 coordinate 9,363,731, forward strand.
TATTGACAATGTGCAACATCAGCATTTCTCCAATGGAACTCAGGTGCTCACAATCACCTGTCTGGTCCATTTGCTCATGACCTTTGAAGACTCTTCTGAGTAGTATGACTCTCTACAGCACAAGTAGCACTATCAAAGTAATGAACCCATAAGAAAACATGGCCAGGTAGGCAAGTGACAGTGGGTGCAGAATCTCCCACTTTGCTCAGTGACCTCCTTCCACTGAGAGCCAAAATTTACTAGCTCTCCATCATTTTCCCAATACCTCATTTCTTTTCTTCTTTTTCTTGTTCATTTTCCCATGTACCACCTTGTCTTACTTAAAAATAAAAGCCACCATTTACTAAATGCTCGCAATTTGCCAGGCACTTTGCATGTCCTTCAGATGTATCATCATATCTCCCTCATCTATCGGCCCCCTGAAGTAAGCATCATCATCCGCATTTTACAGATGTGGTAACTGAGCCATAGAGACATAAAGGATTTGGCCAGTTACAAAGCCAGCTAGTGGTATAAAGATTTCATACCCTGCATTTTAACTTTTCTTTGGAATTTTTAAGTGTGCGGTTGATACAGGGAAGTCTGCCAGATTCAAGTTTTCCTGAAACAAGATGTTATCTTCTCATTTTGCATAAAATGAATCATACTTAAAGGCATTGAATCCAGAATCAACAGAATAGTAAGTCTTTAGATCTTTGACATGCAGGGAGACACACTGAGCCCAGAAATTCCTCCTTAAGCCCAGCACCCACTGGGCTCATTGGTGAAGCATAAACAGAGATGCTCAGCCTTCCAACTGCTCAACATGTGCCAAAAGCCCTGTCTTGGGAAATAATATTCAGAAAGAATGTCCTAACAGACACACGATCCATCATTTTATTGCTGGACTAATCTAGAGTGCTGCAGATTTCAATATGTCAGGCCCCCCTAGAATTATTTTTCCTAGATTTAATTTTATGACCTCAATCTGATCACCAAGTGTGACAGCAGGGGACAATGTCCAGGGGGCACCTTCACATACAACATGGAGTTGTTTGGCAGGTGACCCTGTCCATAGACCAGCTCTCTGAGTATCATCCTAGAATTTTCCAGAAAGATGTTATAAGCCTGCTTTCTACTCCTCCATCCTGTGCTTACGCTTAAAAAATTCAAAAAATGAAACTCTTTCAGGCTTCAATGCCTGGAACAAAATGTTTTTCCTGATTAATGGCACACTTCCAACTCACAACGAAATGTTTCTTGGTATTTTTATATGGAAAGTTTTCCAGAATCTCAGAGAAAGACCTATGCCTACTTTTAATAATTTCAGGACTTCATGGCATACATTTTTATTCTACAATTCCCTTTCATTATTCTCTTATCCTAATAACCTCATCTTCATCTTTAAAAAACATTACAGGATTACAGACATTTTTAGACTGCTCAAACCCTGTAGGAAGAAGACAAAAAATAATTCATAAATATATCTACATAAGGTATCTAAACTTTTTTTTAAATTTAAAACCAGTATATGCTAAGAGAGTAAATCTTAAGGTTTTCATCGCAAGGAAAAAAATGTGTAACTAGGTATGGCAATGGTATTAATTAGATTTATTGTGGTGATCATTTCACAATATATACAAATACCAAATCGTTACATGGCACACCTGAAACTAATGTTGTATGTCAACTATATCTCAGTAAGAAATAGAGTTTATTTTTTTTAAAGATTTATTTGAGAGAGAGAGAGAGTGTGTGCACACAGGAGAAGGGGGGAGGGGCAGAAGAAGAAGCAGACTCCCTGCTGAGCAGAGAGCCTGATGTGGGGCTCGATCCCAGGACCCTGGGATCATGACCTGAGCCGAAGGGAAATGCTTAACTGACTGAGCCACCCAGGCCCTCCCAAAATAGAGTTTAAAAATAAATAGAAGTATATTTTGTTCTTATCGTATTGCAAAAGCAACACGTGATCATTATGGAGGTATTAGGCAATGCACATTATCTAAAGAACATCAAAAGAGAAAAATGGACCATCAAAGATTATCAAAGACAATAAAAAATACTCCTAGGCCGAAACCCAGGTAGATATTATTTTGTAGCCTGTTTTTGTTTGTGTCAATGTATGAAGCCCATTTCCTTCTTCTGTGAATGTGTATATAGTACATCTATTCCTTATTTTTTGATGTGTATATTGTATTCTGTCACATGTACATACCAAAATTAATGGCTCACTAATTTGGGGCCTTTAAAACATTTCACAGTTTTCACTGTTATGTTATATTGACCATCCTTGTAGAAAAATCATTAAAAACATTCTCAACTTTTTTTTTTACAATAAACTAGATTAATTTTTGAAGAGTTGAGAATTCTAATTCTGATGCTCACAAACATGGTCAATTCAACCAAGCTAGTGTATCTCTCTCTCCCACATCTTCTCTTCACTTATAGTCTTGACCAGTGTTTCCCAAACTCCCTCTCACTCGGAGACAGAAAATATTGGTGATCTCGACACTTCTAAGTTTTTTTTTTATTATACTGTTTTTTACATGTTTACAGCTAGAAAATCAGGAATGAATCCCTATCCATAGCTATCAATGAGTTATAGCCCTAGTCTCTGAAAAGTAGTGTCCATTTCTTTACAGTTTCCAGAGAAAATAAATGCTCTGTTGAGTTTGCTGAGTTTTATAAATGTGGGAGCCAACTCAGGATTATGATGAATGCTCACACAGACTATATTAGTTCTTGCAGCTTTCCTTAAAAAAAATGTATGAATAGAAAATATTTTAATTGACTGACTTCTAAAACTTGCTCCCGAGGATGGATGTCCCAGATTCTCCAGCAAGCTGAGCACTGTGTTTCCAAAATGCCCACCCAAGGCTGCCAACCCTTTCTCAACTAAAGAACTAAGATTGACAAAAGAAGTTAAAAGTATACCTTTGATTTTGAAGAGGCTGTGGGTATCGGTTAAATCACAACCAAAGGTAGTCTGGTGTTCTGCTGTGTACAAGCTAAAGGAAGCCCTTGGAAAATGCTCCAAGAGTGACTGCTGTCGTGGTAACGGTGTTGTTGGTGCTGGTTTGTGGGGTAGTTACTTGGATTTAATCTCTTTCATGGGGGTGTATGGAGCTTTGAGTTTACATCAGCTATACTATAATTCAGGCACAAATCACCCAAAGTTTTATTTTATTTATTTTTTTTTAAAGATTTTATTTATTTGACAGAGAGAGAGATCACAAGTAGGCAGAGAGGCAGCTAGAGAGAGAGGGGGAGGCAGACTCCCTGCTGAGCACAGAGCCCGATGTGGGGCTCAATCCCAGGACTCTGGGATCATGACCTGAGCCAAAGGCAGAGGCTTTAACCCACTGAGCCACCCAGGTGCCCCTCACCCAAAGGTTTTTACGAGGAAAAAATCCTGGCCTGTTTCCTCTTTTTCCCCTTAACGCTCTTCCTCACCTATCCCGAACCCATGTCTGGACAAGGGGGGGAAGCACACTCCCCACCACCCCACCATGAAAGGGGAGCTTCCTCCACTAGGTCTGTCTTGTATATTGTCTCCATATGCGGCTGGGAAACCTCTTCTTGAAGTCAAGTGATAAAGTTGCACTTCTGTTTCCAATGGCACACGTCCAGCCCGGAGTGAGACTGGCAGCTTTGTGAGAACCCTTCTCCACTGGGTCGCCGAGTACAGTAGTGCAGCTGGAAAACGTTTTCTCACTGTTGTGCCCCAAGACTGCGGTTAGTCTCAAATTCCTGTGAATGTGACTAAAAAATGTTTGCGTTTTAGCCACAATCACTAACAAATTATGCTCGGCTATTCAACGCACAGACCAAAAGAGAGCCTGACCCCATTATCAAAATTCAAACCCAGATGGCGAGGAGTCCCAGCCTAATGAGGGCCTCTCCGTCATTTCAAACAAATTTCTTGTCAATCATGCCACATCGCATATGGGGTCTCCTTTCAAAGGCATCAGAGTTTGAGGATTCAGAGGCCTTCCAGAGCAAAGCAATGCCTTCCTCCTAAAATTAGTTACTCATTTTAGAAAGTCTTAAGAACATTTCCTCCTTCTCTTCCTCCCTCCCCTCGCCAAGAAAAAAGATTCTAGGCCCTCGAAGCTGGATGACTGTATCAGACTCAAATCTTGAAATGGAGCAGCCAGAAAGTCTAAACTACATTCTTGGCTCACTCCTCAGGGGGAAAAAATGAACTCAGAGGAGGCAAATATCAAAAAGCCTTATCAAATGGCCTATGCTTCTGAGGTCAAAATAAACTTACTAGAAACCGTAATTCCAGAACCCTACTCTCATTTCTGTTACAAGGAAGAGCCAGAAAAAGAACCACACCATCATCTGAACTTGAAAAAGGTATGGAGTGCGGGCCTTGTATTTCCATCTTGGGGGTAGGTGTGGAACTCTGCCTTCTGCCCAAAAGGGTTTGGTCACGTGGTCCTGTCTTGACTCTTGTGTTGGGTCCTAAGAGCTTCGGTCACCTCTCTACCCTAAGTGAGTCAAAGCCTGTGCTCTTCCCCTTGGTGTTTTCCTCCTATATCCATACGCCATGCACGCTTCTTGCTACCAAGTGTCACCCCTGATGTTCTCTCTGGCATCCCTCGCAGGCTGCCACTTTTGGAGGTGGATTCCCTCCCCCGGAGAGGAAGCCACAGCTGTGTGTCCTATGAAAGGACAGAGCTGCTTGCTGTGCACGAAGCAGAAGCAAACCAGTGTAAATCGCAGTCCTAATTGCCCATATGGGAGATTTGCAAAGAAGGGAGTGAGCAAAATGGAGGAGCGGGGCAAGTTGTGAGCAGAAGGCTGAGACCGGAGTGCCGAGGGAAAAACAGCCACCAGATCGGCAAGTTTGGAAAACCGTTCTTTCTGTTCCTGCTGCCTGGGATTCAGAGAGGGTTTTAGAGTGAAACAAAAGTCCGATGGTGTGAGGACTGAACTCCATTTTCTGTGTGAGCCTGAGTAAAGAGAAAGATAAACAGAACCTTTCACCGATAGGCATATTTTAGAGTTCAAGTGTGACATGACGGGTCCAAAATAGATTCCACATGATTGGAGCAGATCCAGAATCCCAGTCCCTGAATAGCAATCAGTGTTGGAAGCTAAGAGCCGGCATCCACTATCATCACATAAAACATGGGAGAAACAGCAAATCCTACACAGCTGTTAGTGAATAAGGACAATCCATATGTGTAGCTTTATGCTATGGACACATTTTCTTAAATTACGCAGCTTAGTTTAAATTGAGGCTCTCTTTGACTTTTTACGTGTCTTTAATGAACACCCAGAATCTTACAACAACTTTCTTTCATGAGTTTTCCTTTCAAAGAAGGAGAGTTATGCTCTTTGCAATACTCAATCCAGGCAAAACTAATAACCCAAGGGCTTCATGCTGGTTTATTTTCATGGAAAGCTCCTCATAATTTGAAATCACAGAGGGTCACAAGCATCTGAGAAGATACAAGCTAAAATGTCTGGATTCTATGACTTCATCATGAGGGATGTTGGTAAGTGGTGGGGGCTTCTGGTTTCAGCCCTGTGTAGGCCCTTCAGGCCCATTGTGGCACAATAGAAACCCTGACAATATGCAGATAGGAGGAAGGGAAGCAGGGGGCAAGGAACAGAAAAGGGGGCTTACAGGAGAGATGGAGTCCATGGGACGCAGATGTTTCTTCCACCATTTGTAGATAACTGTTTTTTCTTTGAATCAGTCACCAGAAGGCCTTCCTGACCAGGTCCTCTGCATTTGGCTAATGTTTAGCACATTTAAGAAAGCTTTAAAACTTTTATAATTTGAGAAGTTCAGCTGTAGGTCATTCTCCAGCTTTAAACCTAGTCTAAAGGCCCCCCATTCTAAATGTGCATTTAGGAGAGACCATCAATCCATGAGGGTTCCCTTCTGCCATTTTTGGGAGCCATAGTACTGTGAAAGTCAGTAAACGACAAGAAATGGTTAATTGAGTGATTATAAAGGAACAGTTGATATAGTGCGTATCACAACTGTATTCAAATTGGCCAAGAATCAGCATCCTGCCTCAAACCAAACCAAAATGATAGAAAAGAAACAGCGGATCTTCCCCCTGTGTTGATATTCCCCTCTTTGTTTGGAGGTTTTCTTATGTATCTGAAATTCTGTGACTCTTACTTTGACACATCATGAACTGTTTATGTTTCCACTCATTTCTCTTTGGTTATATCCATAGGAGTAATCCTTCAGTCATGGAGGAACAGATCAAACCACAGATCAGCAGTACAGAATTCCTACAGGTTATCATTCTAGTGGAGTGAAAAATGTCAGGAGAAAAATGACAAATTACTTGCTCTCTTCGTGTCATGGTATGATGAATGTAAGTCTTCACAACACACAAAAAAATAGTACTTCCAGAAAAAATTTTTGGTCACTATGGTGGGTTACTTTTTCCCTCTGTACTCTGGAGTGATGCAAGCATGACAGTATATTTGTTTAAATGCAGGCCGGTGATGGCCTGCCATAGTTTAACTATTAAAGTTACAAACAAATAAAACTTTAGTGTGTTGCAAAGCATCAATCCATGGTTTTCACAAATACCATAAAATTACATAATCATAAAGCTTAGAGCTTAAAGCAAACTATGGATCACGTATGCCTTCGAGAAATCAGGTTTTATTATGGATATTCCATAGATAAAGAACCTGAACTTCAAAAAGGCAAACTGTCTTTTTCAATTTCACCAAGGCAAACTGTCTTTTTCAATTTCACCCAGCTAGTAAAAAGTGTCCTAGGGATTGGAACTCTTGCCTTCTGCTCCTGGAACAGTTCTTTGTGTAGAATGGAAATCCAACCAGCCTTAAATCCATGGAGAGAAAAAGTGGACTAGTGGCTTCCAGAGACTGGGTGGAGGAGGGATAGGGAGTGAATGCTTAACTGCATTACAGTTGGCTTTTGGGATAAAAAGTTCTAGAACAAAAGAGTGGTGATGATTGTACAATATTGTGAATGTACTAAATGCCATTGAATTGTGCACTTTAGGATGATTTAAATGGTCAATTTATATGAACTTCACCTTAAAAAAATCAGAATTAACATACTACCTTTGACTGCAAGAAATTAAGAATATGGTATTGCTATTAACTTCTCACCTTTCTGTTTTCTCTAGATCCTGTGAAGCTCTTTGAGGTCAGGGATTATGCCTTACATCTCCTAGGCCTCTGGTACTTAGCTAAGTAATCCTACTGAAATCTCCCCACAAAAAAATTCCAATCAGCCTTTCAGTCATCTCAGATAGCAAATATTGTTTTATGGAATGAGTTTATACAATTAAGTCAATTTCTTATGTAACCTGCCTTACTTTACTATTGAGTCAGATATGATTATCTTGAGACCTAAATGAAGCTAGTTAAAACTCCTGGAGGGGGGAAAAAATAGTTAATAATGTGCCCCAGTGGCATCTAGCGTAATGCTGTGCTCAAGGAGATTCTCACTGAATATTCATCTAGGGGGCAAGAGGTGAATATCCTGGAATTCTCCAGGAACTGGGAAGAGATGTTCCCATACAAGGACAGAAAGTTCAACCTGTCTGTAAGGCCAGTAACACTTTGTGTTTGTAGATCTTAGCCTTGTGAATTCATCAAGACCATGCTCAAGTGTGGTCCCTAGGCATCCCACTAACCCCAGGCCGTTTAACACTTAATCCTTAACCAGAGAAACTGGTTTGCCAAAGCTCAGCCCTGTGTATCAGAAGACTTTCAGACAGGAGGACAAAAGTGAGTCTATTGTTTTAATATATACCTTCATCTCACTATTGGCCTTTAATCTTCTTAAGAAATCCTGTCTCTCAATGGAAAGATATTAACTGAAAAAAAAAATTACTAATTTTAACGAGAAAAGATACGATAAATTTCACCCAAACCCAAGTCATTCAATTTCACAGGTAGAACATATTCTTGAAGAATGAAAGTAAGTTTATATAAGTAAAGAAAATCTAGAAGTTATATATAAAATATAATGAAGTGCATTATAGTGAGGTTTTTTTGTTTGTTTGTTTTACCACTTGCTTCAGTTTTCCAAACTTTTAGAAGTTCATGTAGTCGCAGTAACTAGACATTGTGTGATGATCATTTTGTACTGTTCATAAATGTGGAACCACCATGTTGTACACCTGAACTCAAATAATGTTGTGTGTCAACTATACTTTGATTTTTAAAGGGGAAGTAAAATTTTTAGAAATTTCAAGAAAAAATTTGAGGAGTTCATGATTATGCTTAACTCCACTGCTTAAAAATAAAAAAAGACAAATGTTATAGCAAAAAGTAATTTTAGAGTAAAGTAAAATCTGAATTAAGAACTTCAGGGCATTTGGAAATAAAGGCACACATGTAATAGTCTTGCAAGATTTTCTCCATCCTGCTTCTTGACCCGTGTACTGTGCTGGTAGATGTTTAATAACCGGCCCTCCAGAAAAAAAGTATATACATACATAAGTTTATTATAAATTTTACAGATACAAAGTCTGCTTAGCACACAATTTACACATAACAATTAAATACACTACACTCCTTACTGTAATTTCCATAGAACCAACTGATTCTCAAGGAGGGGATTGATTGAATTTTGCTTAACTCTACTATCCATAGCTGACATATGAGTGCAACTGATAAATGAGAATAAGGCCAACATAAATGCTGGTTGATATTTTCACCTAGGTTTATATCAATGAGTAAGACAAAAGTGAAGTGATGAAGATGCAGGTCAAAACTTTCCATGACTGCCAGTGACACACTCCCTTGCTGAACTGAGTAATAGGTTTTGAATACCAGAGATTCAATCATTCTGTTCCATTCTGATGTAATAGCAACTAAGCACAATGTGATGTTTCCAGGTTACAGATGCAACAGATGTAAATGACCTCAACAGCCTAAATAATAACAAGACACAGTAAAACAATGAGGAAGTGATAACTTTGGGGTATTTATTACTTTGGTTTTGGTATACTTATTTATTTATTTAAAGATTTATTTATTTAATTTTAGAAAGAGAGTGAGAGGGAGAGAGAGAGAGAGAGAGAGAGATGTGCAAGCAGACGGAGGGCTGGAGGAAGAGAGAAAGGGAGAACCAGACTCCCTGCCAAGCATGGAGCCCAATGCAGGGATGGGTTTCACTACTCTGAAATCATGACCTTAGCCAAAATCAAGAATCTGATGCTTAACTGACTGAGCCACCCAGGGGTCCCTGTATACTTTTTAAATTGTAAGTTTATGCAATTTAATTTTTAATAATGGCTGTATTTAATAACTGGTTAATAAAACTCTTGAAAATCAATTCAGTGAAAGGTATTCCAGGCTGACTATGGAAAATAAAATGTTTTGTGTTCATCCAAACATGGTACACAGTTTAAATTTTTCTTAGGATACTCTCTGACTAGACATTATCATTAACAATACTAAAAAAAAAAAAAAAAACTTATCAGAATTGAATGATTAGTTTTTTTTCTTTCTTTTATAGCACATTTGTGAAGTGTATTTTTGGTTGGGAAAAAGAAAAAAAAAAAGCCACAACAACAAAAACTAAGTTATTCAAACAGCAGAACTTTTCAAAAGCCAGTTAATATCAGATGATGTCATAAAATTAAAAAAGAGGAGTTTTCACCTTTAGAAATTCATTCTCTTACATGTTCTTGAACTATCTCTGCTTCATAGAACTGACCCTGAGTCGATTAAGTCGATTCTCTGACAATCATATCAGAGAACTTAATAAAAAAACAGTCTAAAATGTCTCCCTCCCATGCGGGGTGTGGTGGTGGTGGTGGAAAATATTACTATTGCATTTTTATATGGTCTACTTAGCTGACCAGTTGCAATCCAAAGCTTCGAGCTCTTGAGGTTTTCTTTACTCTCATTGCTCAGAACTTCTCTGTTATCTTCACTCCTGAGGCTGTAGAGTAATGAAGCTGTGTCAACAGGATGCTGGAAATGTTGGCCATCACACTGATAGGAGGGTCAAGCCCTTTAACAAAAGGGAGGGAACCACACTGGTCTGCATAGTCTTATTTCCTCATGAGTGTTGATATGACTAAATTTAAAGTAAAACGTCTAGACAGTAAAAATGTTTTACAGAATTCCATGGATTTCTCTCAGTAATGACTTAGGGGTTCTTTCTGGCTGAAACAAAACCATGAAAAAAAAAAAAAAAGAACATACAACACATGTTCCTTCTCAATGCTGTGTCCTGTGGGGTGCTGGTGCTAGGCAGGGTGGGGTTGTAGGCAAAGCGATAGTATTGTATTCCAACTTAGTTTCGCTTTTCCCAAAAGCCAAAATTGAGAAAAGATCCTTGGTGCAGATAATTTGTATGAGGAGTACTCCCAGCAATCAGGGTGAAAAGCGGAAGAGTCAGATGGGAAGGAAAAAAGCCCACTAAAGAATGTATTATTGACCTGATTACCACTAAGGACAACTGAGACTTAATTCTATTGGGGAATCCTTTGAGGAACCATATAGAATGCACTTCAGATTTATCCTCCAAAAGCTGTGAATCTGGGGATTTGTCCTCTGCCTCCATCCCCCACTGGTTGAGGGAACATTAACTTCACTACACTTCCAGTCTACGCCGCTCTTGAGCTGAGTGAGCTGTAGCAGCTTGAGAGCTTTGTTCCCGTCCTACCAAGATCACTGCACACAGGACAGCCCCCAGGCATGACGCTAGACCTAGAGCAACCTATCACTGACTACTCACCCCGAGCAACTGTCTGGCAAAAAGCCTGAGGATGAGAATAAAGAGGTTCAGCAGAAAGGTAAGGTGAGACACTGTCAGAGCGCCTAAACATTTCTACTACAGCTGCACCTGAAATCCAAGTTCAACTGAGATAATTTAGCACAGGACAAAGAAACATCTGCTTTGATATGCAAGGTCTTTCCCATTCATTTAACATTTACTGAGCACCGACTCCATAGCACCAACAGTAATTGGGATTGTAATTAGACACAAGCATTAGTCACCACTTGGTTTCTGCTGTTTGGGAATTCATGTTCTAGCCAGGTCTGGCCCTGGAGCTGGTATATCAGAGCAGTCGGAGAAGTCTTACACCCTTGCCATTGCCCAATCTCTGTTGCCAGGAAAGGACGGCTGGGGCCTTCGTCCCCGGGGGTGGGACCATCTGGTGAATCTCTTCCTTTGTTTGTTAGAGAGTCAAAGGCATTGTGACCAACAACTTTGTCCACGTAAGCATTCACTCAGCAACAATTTTTGAGTTTATTTTCCATGCCAGGCATGATGCAAAAAATCAGAATTATGAACTTGACTAAGCTACGTAGCCTGCTCCAGGAGAAATATCTACCAAGTGCAACATACTCTTCTTAAAGCATGGTGTATTACTGGTACATAATTGGTACATTTTCTCCTATAGCAGTACTATGAGATAGAAGAGCCATTTCATAGATTGACCCATTTCATGGATTGAAAACCGAGATTGGCAGAATAATATTCACAAGGGCTTGGTATTAGCAAATGGTAAAGATGTTACTCTCTGATTGCCTGGCTCAAAAGACTATACTTTTTATACAATATATTTCTTGGATTTCATGATAACTTGATGAAAATGTCATTGGGAATAAACCAATGATTTTTGCAAATTTTCTCAACTCTTTAGAGATTTAATAAATATATAAATTATATAAATTCCCATATTGAAAGCCAAAGACTCTTCATTTATGTTATTTAAATCCAATATTATAGATAAGACTCATACTGAAATAACACAGAAAAAGTTAAAAATGTAGACTGTACAAACACATGTTAAGCAGAAACATTAAGGAAGACAAAAAGTAATATATTTATTGAAGATACAGTTCATAATGATATCATCTCTACCACAAATAAACCTTTTTAATTAGAGAAAAACAAGGAATAAAATATTATATAAAACCATTATAAATACAAGGAGAAACTGACACAACAAATTGTTAAGAACATTGAAAATTTTTAAAAATTTCGATTGATAAAGTCAATACAAACAAGGTAGCTAGAGAGAATTTAGTTACTATAATTAACCAGATCTAAGTATATTGACTATAGCATACTACAAACTTACACATTTTCAAGTGTTCAGTTTGGAAAATCAAAGTTATTAGGTCAAAAAGAAAGCCTCAATAAATACCAAAAGGAATAAATATTAAAACCACATCTTCTAAATCTTATTAAACAAATCTATAAAATGAACACCAAGATGTTAACCAACCTGAAGTTCTTTCATTGCTTCATTCACCCACTGTACACTTTCTACTCACACCCACAATTCCAATCACTGGAACTTTATAAAACATTTTTAATACTGTTAGAAGAAAGGAATATTAAAATTTCATATAATAAAAAAAGAACAAAAATGATATTATTTATCAAAACAAATAAAAACAGTCAAACTGTGTTCATGGGTCAGTTCAGATCTATATGTTTTCCAATTTTTAAAGAACTAAATAACCAAAATTAAATTAAGCTCCAATCCAAGTGGTTTAACAAAAAATACCAGAAACTAAACCCAAGAAAAATTTTAACAAGGGAATACAAAAAGAAAACTAGAAACAAATTAGAAAATAGAAAAAAAAATTGATCAGATTTTCTTTTTAAAGGAAGAAAACAAAATTTACAAAATAGCAAATCTAGCCAAGGGAAAAAAGAAAGATGCTAAATTTATAAAATTAGGGAGACAAGACTAAAAATAAGAGCAGATTCAGAGTTCTTTAAAAATATTGAAAATCATGATGACATGATCAATTACATAAGAAAATGACTTATTCAAATTAAGTCCAAATAGGTATAGTGTGAACGAAAAAACACCTAGAATAAAATGAAAATATTACAAAGAATTACCTATCAAATGTCTCTAAACCAGATGTGTCTTCCGATGAGACTTTTCTTATTTTCAAGAAACAGGTAATTTCTATACTGAATAAACCTCTACCTTAGCTCATAGAAACAGATGGTTAAGTTTTAAAATTAATTTTGAAAACCTAGTATAATCTTAAAAATAAAATCTTATGAGAATTAAAAACAAATGAAGTAACAAAAACAATCTTGATTATGATTATGGAAGGAAAATCCTAAATAAATAAAATTGAGTGTGATAACAAAATTTTAATAACTATTACGATTATAGATAATATCAGCAGTGAAGATGGTTTTGCAAAATAAGAAGTGTATTAACAGAAATGTTGTATAAGTAGATCGGAAAAAGAAAAGATAAATCATCTCATAAGAAAAGCAATAGGCAATTGATAAACCCCAACATCAATTTCAAATTAACAGGAACAACAATAAAAAATTTTTCAGCAAAGTAGAAATGTGATAATTTTTTAACACATTTTAAAATACCCATCTCAAACAAATACTGATCCTGCTATTGCCTAAGAAAATACTGATGTGGATCTCCAAGTATGATTCCCACACTAGCAGCATTAGTCTCACCTGGGAACATTTTAGAAATGAAAGTTCTCAGACCTCTCTCCATTCCTACTGAATCAGAAATTCTAGGAGTGGGAATTTTTCTAGCTGAAACCAATCATTAAAATGTCAGGAATTCCATGAGCCAGTTATTGAATACAGCCACAATTAAAAATAAAATCTATAAATAGATTGCAATTAAAGTATATTAAAATCAAAGATAGTAAATATTTAAAATGCATTGCTTCCTAAATATTTTGCTGCATGTTACCGTTACCAGCTTTTGAGGCTGTTACAGCTATTGTATGGTGGAAATACAATATACTGGGTCCTGCTGCTTATCTCTTCCCAACTCCTCCTTCAGTGACCCCACATCAGTAACTCATCATTGGTCATGATTGAAGTATGTACAGCACTGAAGTTGACAAATACTAAAAAATCAGGATTTGATTTGTTGCTTTATTATTTGTCTAGGTCAAGGGCTGGCAGACTTTCCCTGCAAAGGGCCAAACAGTAAATATTTTAGTCTTTGGGGGCCGTAATATCACTATGGTATCTGCCATTGTCACAGATGACACATAAACAAATGAGGGTGACTGTGTTCCAATAAAACTTTATTTATAAAAATAAGGATTGGGTTGGATTTAGCCTGTCTGCCATAGTTTGCTGACTTCTGACCTAGACGTTAGAAAGTGATGGAGAGCTGCCAAGAACACTCAATGCGGAAAGAACAGTCTCTTCAATAAATGGTGCTGGGAAACTGCAGAACCACATGCAGAACAAGGAAACTGTACTCCTAATCTCATACCACTCACAAAAATCAACCTGAATCAAAGACTTAAATATAAGATCTGATACCATAAAACTTCTAGAAGAAAACATAGGGAAGAAATTTCTCAATACTGGTCTTGGCAATGATTTTTTTAACGTAACACCCAGAAGCACAAACAACCAAAGCAAAAACCAACAAATGAGAGTACATCAAACTCAAAAGCTTCTGCGCAACAAAATAAACAGTTAACAAAATAAAAAGGCAACTACAAACAACTAAAAAGAATGGGAGAAATTGTTTTCTAAACCACATAAAGGGTAAGGAGTTAATATTCAAAATGTATAAAGATGGCATACAACTTAGTAACAAAAAATAATTTATTAAATTTATTAAAAAATGGGCAGTCTTCTGAACCAAACAGACATTTTTCCCAAGAGGACATCAAAATGGCCAAGGAGCACATGAAAAGATGCTCATTATCACATATTATCAGAAAAATGTAAATCAAAACCACAGGGCGCTGTCACTTGCACGCGTTAGAATGGCTACCATCAAAAAGACAAGGGACATGTGCTGGTGAGAGTGTAGTGAAAAAGGAACTTTTACACACTGTTTGTGGAAATGTAAACTGGTGCAACCAGTACGGGAAACAGTATGGAGTTTCCTCAAAAAATTAAAAAATAGGTTTATCGTATGATCTAGCAATTCCACTTCTGGGTATATACTCAAAAGAAATGAAAACAAGATTTTGGAGACACTTCCATGCTTATTGCAGCATTGTTCACAATAGCCAAGATCTGGAAACAACCTAAGTGCCTGTCAAGAGACGGTTATTAAAAAAGACATGTTACATATTGCACAATGGAAAAATGATTCAGCTATGAGAAAGAACAATATCCTACCATTTGCAACAACATGGATGGACCTTGAGCACATTTTGCTAAGTGAGGTAAGTCAGACAGAGAAAGAAAAATATTGTATGCTATCACTTCATATTTGATATCTAAAAAAATCAAATTAAAAAAAAGAGTAAAATGGGGATGCCTGGGTGGCTCAGTGGGTTGGGCCTCTGCCTTCGGCTCAGGTCATGATCCCAGGGTCCTGGGATCGAGCCCCGCATCGGGCTCTCTGCTCCGGGGAGAGCCTGCTTCCTCCTCTCTCTCCCTGCCTGCCTCTCTTGCCTACTTGTGACCTCTGTCTGTCAAATAAATAAATAAAATCTTAAAAAAAAAAAAAAAAAAAAGAGTAAAATGATGATTACCAGAGATTTGAGGATGGAGGACAGGTCAAGAGACTGATGTTGCTTAAAGCTGCAAAATTAGCAATTACTAGTAAATAAGCCTTAAAGACTAATACACAATAAAATATAGACAACCATATGGTAGTATAATTATGTAATGTGATAAATATTACTATAATGTCAATCATATTATAATATATGCATATTAAATATAAATGTATTAAAGTTACACATTGAACACCTAAACTTACATAACATTATATGTCAAATTTATTCAATAAAAATGATGGAGAAAATGTTAATATTTCAGATTAAATGTATATCATGAAAATAGTCATTACACTGTAAAAAGCAAAAAAATTAAGAGAAATTCTTCCAGAATTAGAAAACTTACATAATTCAGCAAGAAAGTCCTTCATGTTGTTGACAACCAAGTGAAATTTCAAAGTATGTCTTCATTTTAAACTTTCATCTGTCACATTAACATATAAAAAAATTACCAGCCAACACTCACATCAGAATGTTATCAGTTGCACATAGGTTGACAAAAGATACAAGAGTTTTGCAAAAGTTAACAGAAACATTCTGTAAAAATCAATTGACTTTGTGGAATTTGTAAGGAAGAATTTTTAGAACCACTGTTTTAGACAACATAAACAGAAATAACAGCTATTACTAAGAAAAGTAAAAAATATATATATTTATCTTGTAGATGCTTATATCGTCTGCATAGAATATCCAACAGAGTCAACTGAAAACTGTAAGAACTAATTAGAAAGTCCAACAAAGTAGTTAGATTCAAAATAAACAATGACAATAGCAATGGGTTCCCCCTCTCTCATAAAAAGCCAGGTAGAAAGCTACAATGGGAAAAAAAGATAATATTTACAAAATCAAAAACTGATATCAAATACTTACACAGAGGCATCAAGAAATGTGGAGGGCTTACATTGAGAAACTTACTGAGTCATGAAGGGAGTTAATTAATATTTTAGATATAGTTCTTTCCAAAGTTTATTTCTCTTTGAATCAAAATATCAACAGAGTTCTTGGGCACCTTGACAGTGTCTTTTACAAGCTCTCTAAAAGGTTAGAAGAGCAAAACTTTGAGAGATTAATGAGAATGAAGGAAGATTATAAACGTTCCCCCAATTTATTTTTAAATGTACAGAAAACTAGTTTAAACAGCCTAAAAGCTGGGGAAGAAGGGGCTAGATGTGAAATTAAATTCTAACAATTAGAATTCTAATAGGAAGTTAGCTTATTTGATTAGCAAAGAATAAGTTTAAGCTTTTATAGTGAGAATAACACCTCTTTGAAGGAAAAGTAGGCTATACAGTCTTCTAGGATGTAAAAAAGAAACATTCCTCACCACACACCTCATCTCCCAACCCACCTGTCAGTCATTGACCTCACTCCCATTTTCTAGGGGTAGTCATAGCAAATGCTCAGAATAAGATGTTATCCATATATTACATGAATATTTGCATATCCATGTGTATATATTTTTTATATAAATGGATTCATAGTATGTATGTATTACATATACATATCACATATATATATTCAGTCACTTGTTTTTTAAAATTAATAATAAATAATAGATGTTTTTTTCCATACTGATACAAAGACTTACATCATTCCTTTTAATGATAGTGTGATTTTCAACTGTATGTTTATATCCCTATATATTTAATCTCCCTTTGATGAATATTTAGGCAGTTTCTAGAGCACTGCTACTGCATTCTATGGTGCAACCAAAAATATATATTTTAAAGAATAATTATGTAGCATAGTTTCAGAGTACGTTTCTAAAAGTGAAATCACTAGACCAAATAATATATGCATTTAGAATTTTTATATTGTCCAATAGCATCATAGAAGCTGTATGCCAATTTATATTTCTACCACCAAAGTAAGAAAATTCCTTTCCTCTTAAAAAGGAATCACCAAAATATTTTGTCATTGTTAATGTGTTGATCAGTGAGAATTGATCTTTTATGGTTATTTTAATTTCCAATTCTTTAAAGTTTAGTTGAGTAGCTTATGTTTATTAACTTTTTTCTGTGAACTTATTCATATTTCTAATTTTCTCTTGGATTTTTATTGATGTATAATTTTCTCAATGTTAAGGAAATCAGCCTTTCAAACAATATGTATTGTAAATATGTTTCTTTGTGCCTTCATTATGATGGATGTTACTGTCATACTACTTAATTTTGGATAATAAAATATAATTTTTCAGAGGGCTTCCCCGATCAAAGATGATGTTTTACAAATTGCTCCAGATTTCTTCTGTTGTTTTTATGATTTCCGTCTTATATGTAACTCTTTATTCCAGCTTGAATTTATTTATACATAAAGTGCTTGTTAGATAGAGATTCAAATTCCCCCAACCAACATTTGTTCAATAATCTGGAAGCTGGTAAAAGGCTTCATGGTGGGGTGCCTGGGTGGCTCAGTTGGTCAAGCTTCTGTCTGGCTCAGGTCATGATCCCAGGGTCCTGCTCAGCGAGGAGCCTGCTTTTCCCTCTCCCACTCCCCCAGCTTGTGCTCTCTCTCTCTCTCTTTCTCTGTTAAATAAATAAATAAAATATTTTTTAGAAGGCTTAATGGTGACCAAAAAAATACTATATAGATTCTTGCTTAAATGTATTTACTGTCTAGTTGGGCAATGATCAATCACATATTCCCATTGAAATTGTGATCTAGGCTAGAAATGAAAGATATTTAGTGCTAAGTAAAAACTTACAACTTGGGGTCAAAGAAGGCTTCCTGAAAGAAATGTGTGAGCAGAAGTGACAAGGAATGAATCACAGTGGGAAGTTTTTACCTTTTGATCACTTCCTCTAATTCTCTCATCCCCTACCTCTGGCAACCATAAATCTGATCTCTTTCCTTGTTCGTTTTTTTTTTTAAGATTCTGTATATAGGTGAGATCAGACAGTATTTTTGTCTTTCTCTTTTTTACTTATTTCACTTAGTACAATGCCCTCAAGTTCCATCCATGGTGTAATAAATGGCAGGATTTCTTTCTTTTAATGGCTGTATAGTATTCCTGTCTCTACCACATCCTTATTCATACATCCATCAAAAGACACTTACATTGTTACCATGTCTTGGCTCTTGGCTATTGTACATAATGCTGCAATAAACATGGGGGTGCAGATATCCCTTTGAGATAGTGATTTCAATATATATATATATATATATATATCTACCATATGATCCAGAAGTAGAGTTTCTGGATCATATGGTAGTACTACTTTTAATTTTTTGAGGAGCCACCATACTGTTTTCCGTAGTGGCTGTACCAAGTCACATTCCCACCAACAGACCAAAAGTTTTCCCTTTTCTCTATATCTTTGTCAACACTTACTAGCTCTTGTCTTTTTGGTACTAGCCATTCTGACAGATGTGAGGCGATATCTCACTGTGGTTTTGATTTGCATTCCCTAATGATTTGTGTACTTTTTCATGTACTTGTTGGCCATTTGAATATCTTCTATGGGAAAATGTCTATTCAGGTCATCTGATCACTTTTCAATTGATTATTATTATTATTTTTTTACTATAGAGTTGTGTGAGCCCCTTATATATTTTGGATATTAACTCCTTATCAGATATGTGGTTTTCAAGTGTTTTCCTTCTGTAGAATGCCTTTTTATTTTCTTGATCATTTCTTTTGCTGTGCAAATGTTTCTTGGTTTGACATAGTCTCACTTACTTCCTTTTTATTTTGTTGCTTGTGTTTTAAGTATCATAACCAAAAAACAGTGGCAAGACCAGTATCACTGAGTTTTTTTCCTATGTTTTCTTCTAGGAGCTTTATGGCATCCAATTTTTAAGTCTTTAATCCTTTTCAAAATAACTTTTGTGAGTGGTGTAAGATAGGGTCTAGTTTCATTCTTATGCATGTAAATATCCACTTTTCCCAGCAGCATTTGTTGAAGAGACTGTCTTTTCTCCATTAAATATGTTTGGCTCCCTTGTCAAGTGTTAGTTGACCTTATATACATGGGTTTATTTCTGGGCTCTTGATTCTGTTCTATTGGTTTACATGTCTGTCTTAGGTCAGTCCCATACTGTTTTATAAGATACATAAGTTCAGAAGATGCAATGGACAACATGATGACCATAGTTAACAATACTGTGCTGTATATTTAAAGGTTGCTAAGAGAATAGATCTTAAAAGTTTTTATCACAAAGAAAAAAATTGTGACTATGTAAGGTGA
This sequence comes from Enhydra lutris kenyoni, assembly GCF_002288905.1. Lineage (NCBI taxonomy): Eukaryota > Metazoa > Chordata > Mammalia > Carnivora > Mustelidae > Enhydra > Enhydra lutris. Next base: position 9,383,371 of record NW_019154131.1, read on the forward strand.
TGACTGTTAAGGGAAATTATTGTAGGGATCATTTAACAATATATACATTATTGAATCATTATGTTATACATCCTAAACTTACACATGTTATGTCAATTATATCTCAATTAAGCTGGAGGTAAATAAATAAGTTAATGAAAAGTCTTAAAAAAAACTAATAAGCTATAGTACATTTGGTACTAGAGGTACATTTGGTACTACAGGTACATTTGGGTGGGGCAGTCGGTCCTCCAGAGAGAAAATACGCATGAGGCTTTCTGGGAAATTATAGCATAGCTATATAACTGCAAATAACAGACTTCTGGAAAGAAGTATCTAAGGAATAGAGAAGTGAAAGATCTAAGGAAACAGAAAATATGACTCCAAATGTCAGCAAGGACCAGACTGCAAAAGGTCTTGAAGGTTACAGCAACAATACCCACTTTTATCACAAAGCAAGAAGTGGTCTTTCGTGGATTCTAAGCTGGAGGGTGACATAAACAGCTTTGTATTTTGCAAAGATTATTCTCACAACAGAAAGAATGAATAGCAAGACGGTTAGTTATTAGGTTACTATATTAATCCTATGACATAAATTTATGTATAATACCTCCCAGTACTAAAGAAAAACTAGAAACAGTCTTAAGAAGATGGCTCCATAAATAAGGATATATTCATTCTACAGTCATTGAGAAAACGTTTAAAAGAATATGTAATGATATGGGAAATGCTTACATTAAATTCAGGAAACCAAACTATATATACCCTATGACTATTTTACATCTATGGCTATAATAATATACATCAACATAATACTCTGGGTTTATCCTGGTTGGTGCAGTTATAAATGTTTTTATTCTCATTTCTTTTTTTTTTAATTTTATGGACTCTCAATTTTAATGTATTATTTACAAAGTAAAATTTTTCACAAAGATTACCATATACCATAATTACACCTTCATCAACAAAGAAAACACATTCCACACAAGTTCTTTATTGAAATAAATGTTTTCAGAAGTAGACATAAAGAGGTATAAAACATATGTCCAAAGGAATAGCCAAGGGCTTCTCTCTGCCTTCTAAATGCAAAAAACCCACGTATATAGATACACACACACACACACAAAAGCATACACACACATATCTATGTAGTAACTTCAGTGGAAACTTCTGTCTCTTTCTTCCCCTGCATCTAGACTAAGTGGCTGATATTCTCACTCACTTTTGCCCAGCCAGCAGGTCCCCGTGCTTCCCTAACCTGCTCCCCGTTGCTGACAGAGAAGATCAAACCCACACTGGGAGGCAGCCACCCTCCCATCCACCAATCAGATCACTTCATGCCAAAAGGCGGAACCTTTGTCTCGGTCAATTGTATGATTGCCCACCTGAATCATAAAACAGATAAAAGCTACCTTTTATTAAATACTCATTAAATGCCAAGCATTTTACATGAATTATTTTATGTCTCATAATAATCATGCAAGCATACTGTACTGTTTACTTTCGGCTAAGTTGTGGAAGTAAGAAAACAGTGGCTTCAAGAACAATGCTGCTTTTTCTCTCACAAAACAGTGAGCGTTTCAGCTCATCAGGCAGCAATGCTCTTTGGGAGCCAGGCTCCTCCATTTTGTCCCCCCAGTCCTGTACTGGATTGCTCTTGTAAGTGTGCCGAAGGCTGCACCACCATGTCCTGGCTGCAGTCAGCAGAATGAGGAGTGTGGATGAAAGAGGACTAGACCCAAACTAGCACATGCTCTTGGTAAGTCTAACCACAAGGAAGTTCCTCCCTGCAAGGGAGCCTGGGTAATGTAGTTTAGCTGTAACCCCAGGAAGTCGGGGGGAGACAGAGGTGTCCAGAAAGCTAACTGCCCCTGCCCTAGACCTTATGATTGCTCTTTGAAGGATGAGGAAAATACATCTCAGAGAAGTTTGGTAACTTTCCCAGAGTCACACAGGAGAAAGTAGCCAGACCAAAATTCACTCACTCACCTCTCGGACTCCAAATCCTTTACTACTGTACCACTGAACTCACCATGTGCTGACATTCCTGCCTTCACATTCTCCTCTCAGCTCTTGAGAAACTATAATCAAAAGTAAAAGAACAGAATTGGCAAGTTGGTCCACCTCCCCTGGGCTCTACACCATGGGTTGGCCACCTATGGCCTGCCCGCCCAATTCAGCCCCTTACCCATTCCATGAGTAGAGCTTTATTGGAACAAAGGCAAGCTCTCTCTCTCTCTCTCTCATGTATTGTCTGTGGCTCCTTTGACGCTGTAATGGCGGAGCTGAGAATTTGCTGCAGGACCACAAAGCCAAAAATATTTGTTACTTGGCCCTCTGCAAAAAGAGGTTGCCGACCCCTGCTTTAGATCATCTTTGTTTATCAAAACCGCTTTCTCCCCGCTGGAGAATTTGTTAACCAATCCGCTGTAGGTTTTTATAGATGAACGGGAAATTCTAAGATCTCCACCTGCTCAACAAAGAGACTGAACTGCAACTTACCAAAGAAAGTGAGAGCTCCACGAGGAAGCCCTTTAAGAGGAGAAATAAATGTTAAAATCAGCATTTCAAACAGGACCAAAGAGAAGCAATATCAGTGCCATGCAGAAAGGCAACAGAGTAACTGTAAGAATAACAGAAACACATTCTGGAGCTGTTCCCTTTATACAGTGTTGATAAAATTTGTTAATACCATATGTTAGTCGTATGGAGGGAGGCCTGGGCTGACTATGAATTTTGGAATGTTACCAGCAAACTTGTAAGATCTCAAGTCGCAGATTTGCTGAACTGCTCATCTCCATGCAGGCGGAGGCTGGAGGTTGAAGGAGAAAGGGAAGGAGGAAAGCTGTTTTGTGTGTGTCTTGAGCTGAGTGAGGCTGGACAGGACATCTTCTTGTCAATCTCCATCAGTTCTCCCTGTTGACGTTTAAATGGAGGCAAATGCTCCTGCTTTGTTGGTAGATGGTTTGTGATTAAACTACATTTTAACAGAGCACGCTGATTGGCTGTCAGTCTAGCCAGCTGTGAGATTAACGGGGTCACATACGCTAATTGGGACCAGTCAGCTACAGCCTCATTCGTTAAATCAATAGACCCATGAGAGGAAGAAAAGAAACAAGAGGCAGGAAGATGTCTCTAAGGACCTCAATTTGTGCCCACTTTTTGTATCTGCTACAAAGTGGACTCATCCTGTTTAAATCTTTGTGCTGTGGCTTTTACTTGGTTTGTTCTTAGTTCTTCAGGTCAAACTGAAACCTGGAGAATGAAAATCTCTTCACTGCCTTAGCTCTCGCCCAAAATCGAACTCCAGTTTCCTGTGGGATATAACAAGGGAAATGATGTTTTCAAGATGCAGAAGCCTGGAGTTACTGGAGTCCTGTCTCTCCCAAATCATGGCTTCTGATTCGTAGGATATTTATTTCCCCAAAATCAGAGGACAGAAGGGGGAACATTTCAAAAAGTTATAGAGAGATGAATTATTTCCCCATTGAGTCAAAAAGAAGCCACCGCACTTGCCAAATTTCCAAATGGCCATTCTTCTGGCAAAGCATTTTTTCCAGGAATTGTACCAGTCCCCAAGATGTAAGTTTGTGGTGTCTTCGCTAATCAGAAGACTCCCAGTGAATTCCATCCTCAGATTCTTGTCACCAGTGTCTTGCTTTCACGGAAAGACATATAGTTCTAAACAAAGACCCCATTTCATCCTCTCTTGCTTGCCTGAGATCAATTTTTTGCCCTTGGTTTTCTTTTCTCCCGTTCTCCCCACTGCTTTGTTGGAAAACTCTAGGGCTTGAGTTATTGTAGCATAACTCATGCCTAGATGCTAGAGGGGTACTTGGCCTTCGGGTTTGTGCCTAGCTATGCTGAAGGCATGAATTATTACACAATAATTCATGTCATGTCATATCTTATTGCTTAATTAACTTTCCTTTCAGACTAACACATTTTGCATCAGCAAATGTGGTGCCCTCAGCTGACTTCAAAGAGTTCCTTTATTTCATACCAGTAGGTCAGGAATACTGAGAAAAAATTTATTAAAGGTGAGTTGAATCTCAGAGCTGAAATAAAACCCATCATCTTTTATGTAAATAAAACGTCCAAACTGCCCTCTAGATTAGAGGAAACGGAAAAAGTCATGACTGCTAGTCTTTTGTACCCCAGTAAAAAGAGGAGCTAGTTTCTGGCATATGTACTGATAAAGGAATAGCAGAAAAGTTGTCCCCCCGCCCCCATCCAATCATATACCTGTTCAATTTCAAAACATCTGCTATCCCATTGGTTTTTTGTTTTTGCGTTTTGGGTTGTTTTTTTTTTTTTTTTTTTTTTGAAAAAAAAAAAAACTGGTTTTAGGTCTGCAGGTACGATCTCAAGGGATAAAACATCTGTGGTTTGCCCTAGAAAACGAAAAGGAATATATGCAAAACTGGCAGATGATATCAGCTGCCACTAAGTAGCAACCGTCACAGTATTTATTATAAAGCCTCACAAATTCACAAATTGGGAATCTGTAGTTCAGGGCCCAGCACATTTTCCCAGCTGTGCATCCCAGCTTAAGTTCTGTCCATGGGCCAGGAGCAAACTGTACATTCACTTGAACTTCTCAAGCTCAGCTCACTCTCCCATTCTCAGATAAGTATTAGTCCCTTGCAACAAAGGGAAGTACAAGTTGCATCTTTGGTTCTGTGGAGAATGTAGCTATAATACCAATTATAGTGGATAGGACAGGTTTGTCCCACTTACTGGCAGCTAGCCGAGAAAGGCTGAGGGCTGAGGTGAGCCAGCTGGTCAGTTAGAATGAGGTCATGCCAGTCTCCAGGGTCCTTACTTTATAATTTACGTGGAATGTCGTGAATGAGGAACAAAGTTCCCATTAGTCACTAAGATGGCCTTTACATTTAAAGGGAGAAAAACATTGAGATTTATTCATCATGGCACATCATTCCTAGCCAGATTGGTTTAGGGGAAGGAACGTGGAATTACAGAGCAGGCAGACTTTGAACTCCAAAACAGCCTTTTTTTGGCTAGATGACTTCAAGAAATTATCTCATGTAACTAAATATTAGTTTCTTCAACTATAATATAGGACAAATACCATCTTAGGGGGGTAAAGGTGACAATTAAATGAGATATGTATGAAGTAGGCAGCAAGATATTTTGTCCAGGTCTCTAGTGAAGGAATGTAAACAAAGGATCCTTAGATATTTTATTAATGGGCTTAGGTGAGGAAAAGTGACCTATGACAAATGACTCCTATGAACTCTGATAATTTTCAACAATGGCCTTGCTCTAGGAACAAACACTGACTGTATGAATCAGGCAGAACATTTTGGAGAAAAGAAGAGTCCATCTTAGCACACTTCCCAAAAAGCCAATAGAGCGATAAGTGAAAGATGTCAGAGGGCAGGCTGGTGGGGAAGAGCACTTTTTCAGGTTGGGTCCCAAGGAAGGATACACGCCCCACCCTGAAGAAGAGGCCACGGAATATGGTTATCCAGAGGGTTACCATATCAGAGCTTGGAGGAATAGGTGTTCTGTGGCAGAGACAAAGGAATAAAAATGCTGGTATCAGGGGACCAGATGTGTCTGGGCAGATTCCTTAGAAGTTGGGACCCTTAAAAAGACCTTATTTCTCGAACACATCAGAAGGATGTCCCCTTCGTTTGAAATCCTTCTTTCTGAAAGTAATAAATTGGATCAACCACTAGTAGCCATTCATACTGGGGTATGAATTCTTACATTCACATATGGTGTCCTCCCAATGTCACACTGAGAGAATTTAGATCAGAGCTACTGAAGGAGAGGAGTGATTTTTCAATCCAAACATTGATTTTTAAGCTCTGTTGCTTACTCCCTGCCTGAGAAGGGAATTGCATGGTGGGAGGCTGGGGGCAGAGGCATTGGGCTTATGGATTAATCCACAGTGAATGGGGAGATTGAAGTCAGGCCCTGAAAGCAGCTGTTGCTGAGGAAATGGCGGAGGAGGGGAGAGATCCAAGACATCTCCGACGCTGGCGGCGGAATCAAGGAAGGGGAGAGGGTCAGCTGGAGCCCAGGATAGGATAAAGGACAGGGTCCTAGGGCTCAAGATTTGGGAGATATGTACCGGAGACAAATGAGTACCCAGAGGTTGGATTTTAATTCCTTGTTAAGCTTGGTCTTTCTGCAGCCCCAACGTTCCTACTGGTGCTAACTGGCCATCTGGGATACCACAAGGGGAAGGCTATTCTGTGTAGAGCAGCCTAAGGGAGGCCTTACTATCAAGGAAGATACAGAAGAACTTTGAGCATACAGGAAAGAGAGGAATTAAGACACTGAAAAGCTAGGATGTGGGGGGTGGGGGGGACATGGGGCATGAAAGTGGTAGATACCAACAACTAGTTCAGTCTTTTAAAAATAATCTCCATGAACCTTTGCATTGAAGACTGCAACCCTGGTGCTTAGGTTGGCCATTGGTGTTTCAACAGCAGGCTGGAGTCTGCTGTTGCCTTATTAGAGGATCCCAGATATCCACATGTTCCCCAAAAGTATGGCAGTCCAATGTCCCACAGGCACTCCTTGGCCTGGACTAAGCAATCTTGAGCAAGAAGACAATGTTGGATATAGACCAATGGAGGATGTCTGACTAACCTCGGGGTCCTGCTTCCCCGTGACAGTGAGAGCTTTAGCCCTCCAGCCAAGGCAGGTCAGTACGTGAGAACCTCAGGCATTTAGCTGACCCCGCCAAGGCTCAGCTTTTCCTACTGCTCATAAACCTCTATAATTATCCCCAAGAGCAGTTGCCTCTATACGCCTGAGTTAACATGGGTGTGCAGGAGAAACTGTGTACTCTCCTATGTATAATCACACATTGGCCCTCAAATACAAAGAAACTCAAAAATCTGCCTGGCCAAAGGCCTTACCAGGGCAGGGAAGAGCCAACCACATCCTGCCTTTACCTAGGAGCGTTGGAACAAGGCCCACACTCTGGGGATGGCCTGGAGGCGCCCTCCAGAACACAGCAGGTGCGGCCTCTGAAGCAAACTCCCCATCTCACCCCCACCCCCACCTCAGCAGCACACAGCGGCCTTCAGTCCTCTCTCACTGCAAAGGGAGAGGAGCTTCCCACCTTCCTCTTGAAGTGGCATCAGTTGCACCCCTTCTCCTGTGGCTCCACCCACATTCCACAGCTATCCTCAATAGCTGTTCCCTGGGCCACCTCTAACCCCTCTTAGCAGGGAGTCCTGGCCAAGTTTCTGACCACAGCTGTTCCACCTAGAGTAGAGCTGAAGGGTCAGAGAATGACCGCAAACACCTGCATGACTCAGGAGAAGCTGGAAGGGAAAGAAAAATGTGTACAATCCCCTGCTTTGATGAAGATGTAAGCATCTGCAGGCACACATGCCTCTTTGTATGCAGGTACAGGTGAGGGAGCTGGGTGTGGGGCCACGAGGGCAGGTGTGAGCATATCTGCTGGGGAAGGGTGTGGGTGCGGCAGTGGCTGAAAGTACACGTGGTTGGTATTGCAGAGTGGGTGATGCGTGCACATTATTAGATCTGACTTTTGAAAATGTGGCAAGCCAAATTAAATTTAGGTGTGTCCAGATGATCTTCCAGATATATTTAGAGCACCATGCATCTACACTAGTCTCATTGTTTATAGGGTTCAGGCATGTGAAGCGAGTTGTTTAAAGAACATCTAAGCCTTTATTCACATAAATCAGTGCTTTTTAGTTTAGCCAAAGTCTTCAAGTGTTGCTCAGAGGTTCTTGGGCCCTCTTTGAAGCCCTCTGCCTAGGGCTACTCTTGAAGATCGAGTTTATTCAAAAGCTCTGCTTTGTCACAGCCCAGATGCGCAGGTGCCTGATGGCATCGGCCACGGGGCTGTACGAAGCAGGGTGTGCAACTTGCCAATGAACACCCTTAAGAGCTTCATTCCCCTACCAGGATTGGCTCTGATTACCCCCATTTCCTGCCTCCTCACCACTGCACAGAAGAAACTGGTGATCCTGCAGCCTAATGGGAAACCTGGAACCTGGCATGATGCTAATTTCTGGGGAGCACAGGCTGATTTCTGGGGTATAACCACACGTGATATTTCCAAGTCCATGTCCCCACTTGTTGATTGTGTTTTACATCCAAGAACATGATTTTAGTTTGTCCTCCGGATACCGACAAACACGGTGTCCCCTATCAAACAGTGATAACTTGTGAGGCAGGTTTCTTGTTATAGTCTTGTGGTTTGCTTTGGTATATATTTTCTTACCCTAGTGAATGGGAACATTTTTTATCAATTGTGAAAAAACAAAAACAAAACCCTGAGAAACATGTGCCTCTCTTTCCAGGTCATTAGTAGCTATTTAATTGAATTAAAATTTAAGGTCACTTAAGATTCCTCCCATAATCTGACTCTACTGTATGCATCACTTCAGCCTCACTGAGCGGTTAAACATCTGCTATGTTCAAGACACCTTGCTGGGCTGGCGGTGATCGTGTGATGAACAAGGTGTAGGTCCATTTTCTTACAATCTCTTGGTGTAATAAGGCAGAACCAGCAAAGTCAATGCATGCTGCGAGTGGCATGTAGGGGATTAATTCCTATTGAAGCAATAGGTGGGATACTTATGGAGAAGATGACATGTGAGGTTGAGCTAAAGGGTGAATAGAAGACTTTCCATCACAGCTAAAGGAAAGGGGATGGCTCAGGTGGTTAAGCGTCTGCCTTGGACTCAGGTCATGACCCTGGGGTCCTGGGATCGAGTCCCACATCAGGCTCCTTGCTCAGCATGGAGCCTGCTTCTTGCTCTGCCTGCTGCTCCCCCTGCTTGTGCTCTCTCTCTCTCTCTCTCTCTCTCTGACAAATGAATAAATAAAATCTTTGGGGAAAAAGACAAAATTAAAGAAAGGACATTGAAGCAGAAGGCATGGCATGAGCTGCACCATGGAGATGTGATCATAACATAACAGGACTTGTTTGATTAATGCCTATTTTATTTAGGTACTAGTTGAGACTGCAAAGGTAGATGAGGTCAATTTTTTAAAGGACCTCAGAGACCAGTCTGAAGAGAGTTGACCTTGGAGAGCCATTGACATTAAGGATACTAAGAGAGATGTAGGGAAGAGACAAGAAATTATATCACAGGGGTCAATTAGATTAATAACATATAGGTGTGTAGGCACTGAGGTCCTTTCTTACTGTGGTTATCAACTGGAGACAACTTACAGTTAAAAACAAGGTTGCTGGACACCCCTGACCATGGACTTGCTAACAAGGAGCCTTTTAGAAGAATCAGTAAAGCAACCCCATGAAGTGGGTACAGAGGAGAAGAGTCATCTTTTGGACAGAGCTGAGCTGGCGAGTCAGTATTTACCCTCTTCATCTTCCTTCCTAGTGATGTGGGGGGCATATTAACTCTTTCCCCCTGCCCAAACAAGCCAGGTGTCCCCTATAGAATTATTCAAGAAATCTGAAAGCCTTATGAAGAAGGAAAGACTGTTAGGAATCTTTGCTATGCTTAGATGCCCCCAAACACTTCAGATGTTAGCTCCTAGAACAGAGTAAGGTGATGAGTCAGAGAATATTAAAGTTGTTCCCCACACTTTGCTGGTTTCACACAGATTGAAGTGTATGTAGCAGGGATCCCAAGTTTCATAAAGACCTAGCCAAGGTCACCAGATGCGGAAGAGTCAGCAACTAGCTGGCCACATTGATAAATAACTGTCTAGTGTGAGAATACAGAGAACCAACCACCAAGAGTGGAAGGAAGAGGATGCACCAGCTCTAGGAGACTGCTGGTGGGCATCCAAGACCACCTAAGAGTCGTCTGACTAATCACTGGTTACCAACACCCAGAAGTTAGCCCAGGGAAGGCGTCAGCTGACTGAGAGGCAAAGATGGCCAGCTCGTCACCTCCAATATATGCCAATCACATGAGTCGATCCCCATTAATTCCCTTTACCTTCCTGACACACCCCACAGCAGAATGACTACCTGAGATGTTACTACTCTGAATTCAGCTTCTGATAGCCTTGTAATGTCTAACTTAAAGATGAGGTGCTCTGAACTGAGTAACTCAGATTTTAACAACTGGATGGTGAAGATCAATAAACTAAGCCAATGATTCTTAGAAGGGCAAACATGGATACAGTTTTTGGCTGTTCATAGGGATCAGGGTTCACTCAGTATAGCTGGCAGCTGTCTAGAGAAAAAAATTCATCTAGTCATCAGTATTGGGAAGTTGAGGTTTCCTGACAATAAGTTAAACTTGCCAGTGGTAAGGATCTCAACTAGGACACTAGCAGTGAGGAAATGTTAGGGATATAAATATTACTTCATAGCTATAACTGAACAACTTGATATGATTAAGTGTAAAGAAAAGAGACCGATTCTCACTTACTGATTCTTAATCTTTCTCTATTTGAGGGTTGGGGGGAAGGTTCCAGAATCCTTTTGAAAAACTGGTAAATATCTTTGGCTCACAGCCCCAGGAAAATGCACATATTCACTCGTGCCAAAATGTTGCAAACATTTGTAGGACAGTTCCCTGAGGTCAGTCTATGGACCCCTTAGAGAAATGTGTTTCTAGCCTAGGAAATCAGGTGGATGTTGATACCAGTAGACAATGGAGGGCAACAATAGGTAAGCAGTTTGTAGAAACCCTAAATCTATTTAATCACCCCCCAAAACTTGCTTCTAACTTCCAGACTCGTCTATTCAACATCTCCATTCAAATACCCCCACAATTCTGAAGCTCATTATATCCCAAACTTACTAAGCATCTTTTCCCCAATCTTGCTCTTCAGCTCATATAATTTGATTAGAAGCCCCACCACGTGCTTCAGTGATATTCTTCAGCATTACCCTTGGCCATTCTTCTTTTCTTCTTCCAAAAGCAACAAAACACAAATTCATGTTGTTCTGCACTTCACTTCTTTCCATGGCCACCATCATTTGCTATGAGTATAACTTAGCTTAATACGTCCATCAAGCTTCCCGTTTGGTCTCTTCCAATGTATTCAAACTATGCCATTTTAAAATAATTTAAAACATTTTAAAATAATAATATGATCATGTCACTTTAATGCTCAAGTCAATCAATGGCTACCGGTCCTTAAGATAAAATCCACCCTCCTCTGCTTAGGCACTTCGCGGTTCCTGATCTGGCCTCTGTTTTCCATCCATCCTCTGTCTCCTTATCTTCCACATGCAACAGTCATACTACACCAATTCATCTTTCCTCAAGGCACCATGCTTTCCTTTATCTCTGGAAGTTTTTCCTTGCATCCTCCTTTACTGAGCCAGGTAACCATACTTCTAACCGTACTTTAGGTCTCAAATTAGAGATCGCCTCCTCAAGAAGCCTTTTTCTGACCTTCCCACCAGGTATGGATCAGATGCCTCTCCTTTGTTCTTTCAGAGTACACTATGCTTACTCATAGAGTACTGGGAACAACCCTCTATATTGGCTGCTTACCAATCAGTATCTATCTGGAGACTACCCATTTCTTGAAAGCAAGAATGGGTTCATGATCATATTCCTAAGACATAGTAGGTACTCAAAAAGCATTTGGTGAGAGAATAAGCAGACGAGTGAAGATCAGAAATTAGAAAGTAGGATCATAGTGTGAGAGGAAGAAAACTCAGGGGAAAACTTATTTTCTAATTTTCTTGGTCCTAGCAACCACTGGCATCCTCATGGCTGTCTCCACACCATTGTTCTTACCACTTCTCCTTGGGATGGCCTCTTTCATTCTGCCCCCCCCCATACACATTCCACTGAAAAGATTTGCCTAACTCTTCAATGCCCACATTGGTTTCTTAGTTCTCCAAACTCCTTTGGAACTCACTACTCGCAAAATACTATTTTAGTGTGTGACTACATACTGTCTCCTAAGTTCTCTAATTATTTCATTTGAATAAGTTTTGTCTCCACATTGAGATAACAAGAGTCATTTCACTTCTAAGATAAAAGGTACTTTCACTTCTAAGATAAAAGGTACTTTTCCCCCCTTCAAACCTACCACAGACCTGGATACTTAGTGACATACTGAAAAATGTGGGTGCTTAATAACCCATGTGGATGACTTAATATCATTATTAATGATCCTCAATTTCTTTCTGTACAGCCACAAAGCCTTATGAAAACTTCCTGGTTATTTCATTTCCAATCCAGGAGTAAATCAGGGGGCTTGGTCCTGCTTGAGAAATATATCTTCTGGTGATAGCTGTATCACTTTCAATCGAAGCATCAAGCCTAGAAAATCCACTCATTTAGTAAGCACTTACTAGGGTAAATTATGTGCTAAGTCCTTTCCCCTCTCACCATCATCCCCATATTCCTACCTATGTGCCATAACCCTGTGTGATGGTGACCGTCAGTCTCCCTTGATGCAGAGCCTGAGGCAGGGATTCTTGTGTTAGCGAGTGAAGGCAGCAGAATAAGGCAGGAGAAGAAAGCTAAATGTGTATGTGGTCCCATCTGGAGTCTGACATCAGCCTAGTCCCCATGGGGAGCACTGAAGTATGGATTTCACTTCAGAATTAGACCTAGATTGAGACAAGGGGCTGACTTTTTCTACTCTCTTATTTACTGGCTACCGGCTAGTGATGGGTTGTATCACTAGGGTAGTGGCTCTGTAGGGCTCTGTAGGGTGCAGAGCCTCCCATTCAGCCAAGGGTGATTCTATAAAGAAGGATAGCTATAAGCGAAGAGTCAACATTCTTGGAAGCTGGAGTATGCAGGGTCTGGTCTGGAAGAATGGGTCTGCCTGAGACAGCAAGAGCATCCACAACAAATGAAGACAAAACTATTCTTATCAAGATGATGCTCTGCTCTACCTAGTAAATCTACAAAAGAATCAAGAACAATCCTTAAAAGAAACACAGCAGTGGCCTGGTTTTAGCAAAAGAGAGTTGGGGGTGTGTGTGAGATGATCAAGGATACAGTGAGAATGGTCACATGGTGCTAGGGAGCTAGTCCTCCGTGGTTAGAGAAAAACTGTGGATAAAACAATTCCTCAAGTAATCTATTCTGCCTTTAATCAAAAAAGAAAAATGTGTTGACTTGGGGAGATGATTTAAGATGTGATCAATGCCAAGCCAAGCTAAAACTATTCCAGATTTATAAATGATCTAACCGTATTCTTTATTCTCACCAGCCCTAGCCCATTTACCTCTGGCCTTCCCTGAGAATGTATATGGAACAACAGGAACATATGAAGCAGGAGTTCATGTTGGTTTAATGCTCAATAATTTTCCATCATTCTGTTCATCACACACAGTTCCAGTTATCAGGCCCTAACGAGCCACAGTCATTTAAAACACACACACACACACACACACACACACACACACACACACACACACTTTAAACTTTTGCTTTAGAAAATAAGCTATTTATCTCTGCTACAGAAAAATCTTGAACTCGAAGCAGACACTTTATTAGGCAGAGAATGGTTAACTTGCTGTCACGTCTACTCAGCTTCAGTCTCTATTCTCAGTGTACAGAACAAACTCTGACAGAAGGAAAACGTGATTTTCATGGCCATTCGCATGTTTGCCTTGGGCAGGTGGCTTTCTCCTTTGGCGGAACTGACCGGCCGTGCAGTAGCATCTTTCACGATTCTGGCTGACAAGTCTCCCACTTCCCAGGCCTCGTGTGCACACTGGCATGACATAGCCATCTATCCATTCCAGGGTGTGGCAGGATTATGTTTTACGGGACCCAGTTTCTGCTAAGCTTCCTCAGGCCCCTGCATGCCAGCCAAACCCTTTGCAGGCTCAGAAAGATATGTTCCAAAGTACCAATAGGCAGCAGTCACTGCCCCTGAATTACAGTGAAGAGCATGCCATTAAAAATGTTTGTAACGGCTTGGGGATAATGCAGAGCAATTAGCAATCAATTGGCACGTTAATGGCACAGGATACAGAAAGAACTCCAAGAGTGAACCTCATGATCATGAGCGTACTTCCATGAGTCATTTTCAACAGCCAAACCCACAGAAGAAGAGAGTAGAATGCCAGGGGCTGGAATGGGGGGAATGGGAAGTTGCTGTTCAACACTGTGATAAGAATTAACAGTGCTGTACCGTACACTTAAGAATTGGTTAAAAGCTTAGATCTCTTGTTAAATGTTCTCAGCAAAATAAAGAAATGATAAATCCAAAAATATAAAAATTAAAAAAACAATAAAAAAGTTTTCTTAAACTTCTCTCTAAAGCTGAAGTCTTGCACCACCTCAGGGCTCTATGTGAACGACCTAGCAAGGAACCACACACATCCGCATCCACCTACTTGGCCGTGTGAAAGGAAACTGCAAGAATTAAATAATGCCAGGGTCCTTCAATAAGCAAATTTATAAAGGTCTTATGACCTTTATAAATGTAATGTCTGTGTAGCCCCAAACCTGATATAAAGGAGGCCCTCAATGGATGCTTGTTAAGTGAAACAATTCTTTAAGGAGGTCCACTTCCTAATTTTCCAGGGATGTAATGAATTATGTCAGCCCAACTCTGGATTAGTACATCTATAAAAACTGGGGGAAATGCCCAGTTTAATTAAACTTTATGAATGTCCCAATGATTACCTATACCAACCTTTCTAATCATTGAGGTTTTCTTTAAGTATTAGAAATAAGAACCTCTCTCATTTTAGGGATTGTGAAGGCTTAATGTTAGTCTGCTAGTCGAGCCCCATTATGGTCTGGTTTACTGAGAGACATTGGATGTTGCCAGATTTCTGAGACCGGAAAACACTGATCTACCTTAATAAAAAATGAATTTTATACACACACACACACACACACACAACATTATATAAATATTAATTATAATTAAATATAAATATATTTCTATATAATTATATATTTTATTTTTATATATAATATATATTACAAACATAATTTATATGTGAATTATATATTTATATATAAATAAATATAAATATTATATACATAAATACATATGGCATATTTTATATACTTTTATATTATATATGGTATATATATTATATTATATATATTATTATATATATTATATATATATATTTATATGGTAGTTTTTCCAATATATTTCTCCTTGATCTGTCTAAAACTATGCCAAGATTTCTTTTTATATAGAGAATATAAATGAAAATAGTTATACAAAATCCTCTGGAAAGAAAGGAAATAATTTAGATGACTCTCAAAATAACACTCAAGGTTATCTAAAAGAAGAAGATTGTTAACCACATTGTTTTGAAGCTGAAGATATTTTAAAATCTTTGCCTTGTTTGCCAGTGATGACTGTGAGTACATACAGAAGGGAAATGCTGACAATTTTCTTAGAGATTAACCAAAAAATAAGCCTATTAGCTTAATTAATAATTAATAATAATCAACACAAAGTTAAAATGACAATGGCCAAAACAGCACTTGGTAAAATTTGCTGGAGATTTGAAAGCCATAAAACCTGACCCGAAAAACTATATAGGAAAAAAAGGAATAAAATGTAAATCTGAAATTTTACATGGTAAGCTGGTATTTGACTAAAAATTAAATAAATAGAAGAATCAATTTGTTGGCTCAAGGGTTATATTTGAATTGATAATATATGAATATGCATGTGCATAAAACGGAGAAGACAAAAATATATATAGAAGAAAGTCACAATTTATCTCACTCTCTTACCCCTAGCCACTCATATTTCTTTACTGGATATAGCAACTATACACAAGTTCTTGTATTACCTCCCAAAGATATAATTCTACTATGAATCCAGAAATAGAATTGCTATGTAAAAGGGTGTGTTCATCTTAAATTTTGATCAATATGGATAGGTTGCCCATAGAAGTTAGACCAATTTACATTCCTACCACTTTATTAGGATGTTTTCATCTTTGCTAAGTTTATAGATGAAAAACGATATTTTATTACAGTTTTAATATGTGTTTCTCTTACTATAAGTGAGGTTAGTCATTTTTTTCTTATGTTTAAGAGCCATATGAATTTCCCTTTATGTGAATTGGCTACCATTTTGTCTCAGCACCATTTGTCAGTTACCTATTTTATTTTTAAGTAATCTCTATACCCAACGTAAGGCTCGGACTTACAACCCCAAGATCAAGAATTGCATGCTCTACCACTGAGCCAGCCAGGTGCCCCAGTTAGCCCATTCTTTTAAATGTTACCTTTAATATGTACTAAATTATCTTATGTATTTGGGTTTATGCATTTTGTGTTTCCTATTGATTAATCTACATTCATATTCCAGGACTATGTTATTTTAATTCTTATAGATTCATAATAAGTTTTAACATCTAATAAGACTGGTACTTTCTCATTATTTGTCATTTTCAGCATTTTTTTATTATTATTGTTCATTTTTTCCAGAAACTTTAGAATCAATTTGTCTAGTTTTTAAAAATCCAACTTTTTAGTGTCTCTATGGGGACAAAAAAAAATTCTTGATGAAATTTAGACCTACAAGATTAAATTAGGTAAAGATAACTGAAAAATAAACCAAAATTCAGAATGACAGAGTTACCTGAAAAATTGAACATCTTCCCTATCCTTATAAAATTTACTGGGATATTACCTCAATAAAAATAGGCTTTTTTAAAATAAATACAAAATGTATGGGGCACCTGGGTGGCTCAGTGGGTTAAAACCTCTGCCTTCAGCTCAGGTCATGACCC
>NW_019154131.1:9400397-9412319 GCF_002288905.1 Enhydra lutris kenyoni
TTTAACCCACTGAGCCACCCAGGTGCCCCTCAAGTGATACAGTTTTTAATCTCTTCCCACAAGCTGAGGAATAGATTTTGGTGAAAGTTTAGAGACTAAACTAGAATACCACCCTTGTAGCAATTATCTGGAGAGTCTAGATCATTCTTATTGATGTATAGAGCATTTCTAAAAACCTTAACTTTGGTAAAGAGAATAAAAACCTATCAATACAATAACCAGTAACTTTAAACTTGTGTTTTCTGAATTAAAATCTCCTATAAAAGGGCGCCTGGGCAACTCAGTTGGTTAAGCATCTATCTGTAGCTCAGGTCATGATCCTGGAAGTCCAGGGATGGAGTCCCACATTGGGCTCCCTCCTTGGCATGGAGCCTGTTTCTCCCTCTGCTGCTCCCCCTGCTTGTGCACAAGCTCTCTCTCTCTCTCTCTCTCTCCCTCTGTCAAATAAATAAAATCTTTTTAAAAAAAATCTATAAAATAAGTAAGCTGATTGCTACAACAAAGGGAAGAATAATGCAATTATATTCAGAAGACCTGAGTTTGAATTCTAATTTGACCTTTTGCCAGAAACATGGATGTAGGATTTTCCTCATCACTGTCAGCCTGAGAAAGATGATGAAGTTGCCTGGGTGGCTCAGTCCATTAAGGATTTGAGTCTTGGTTTTGGCTCAGGTCATGATTTCATGGGCTGTGAGATCGAGCCCCAAATGGGGCTCTGCATTCAGCCCTGGGGAGTCTGCTTGAGAGTCTCTCTCTCTGCCCCTTCTCCCACTCAGTGCACACATGCTCTCTCTCTCTCAGATAAATAAATAAATCTTTGGGGGGAAAAAAAGAATTATTTGATATCTCAATAGGAAACCCTACTCAATTACATAAATGAATGGTTCAATATATGTTTAATAAATAAACCAATGAAAGAATCAACAAAGGAATGACTAAAACATTTGATTGGCCACCAGCAAGGCATGGAGGAGTTTCTTACACTGGCCCTGACCCATTCTGTACTTTTTCCCTTGCCACAGCTGGTGTATAATTACAAAAAATCCAGCCAGCTTGGCCACTTCCAGAACTTATATCTAAGATCTTGGATGCAAGAAAAATTAATTGACCCACAGAGCTATCAAACCCCTGACTTTTCCTTCATTAACATAATTTTCTCATCAGCTAGGTTAATCTTGACTCAGAAACTTTTTATTGAAGTATAAATAATTCTCAGTGGTAAACTGACATCATTCACCTCTGGTGCTGAACTCAATTGCTTTCAGGCTGACACTGAATTTCACAAGTGCGGACTGGCCCTATAAGGTTTATGAAATATTAATAAGGTGTTTTTTAAAGAAATTAATACAAAGTTTTCATTTTATAGATTCTGGGATAAGATTTAACCAATTTTAGAGTTCTTTTTGGATTTTGCTTTCTAGTACATTAAATGCTGCTGTATGCCCCTCGGTTTGGCAATAATAGAGCTCGGACTATAAGAAATCACTGCATTTCTTTGGTAAAATTTAGACCCAAACAGAAGATAACTTTCAACTGCAACCAATAAATGAATCATGTGTATATACTAGAAGATAGTGCAGAAGCTCAGCTTTGGGCCGGAGGGGAAGAAAAACCAACCAAGAAGGCAAGACTGAGAATGTAATGTCTAACTCAGGCATAGAGTTGCTTCTCAAAGAGAGCAGCCTGAGACTCAAATCCACTGTTGTCCGCAGGTTCAGTCCTCAGGGTAGGCTGTCTCTGCTCTTCGGAGCGGAGATGAGGGGTCAAAACTGGTACATGCCTCCTAAAGTGGAACTTTCTAAGAAGTGTTGTAAAGACTTTAGAGACAGAGATACCTGGGTCTAAAATCTTGGCTCCCCACCTACTTGTCTTGAGCTTGTTACCTCACTTCCCTGTGTCTCAATTTCCCCAACTATAAATTATAATATCTATCTCCCAGCATTGGTGTGAAGGATTAGAAGTCACATGTATAGAGGATGGGGAGCACTACCTGGCCCATAACTGGTACTGCAGGAATGACCAATATGGCTGTGCTCCTGTCAGTAGAGTTACATACATCCTGACAGCTTGACTGTAGGATTAGCTCTCTCAAAGAAAGCCAGCCAGAGCCTGACGAAGGGGAGACAGGAGCCAGGCTGCTAGAGGAGGAGACAATCCCAGTTAGTCAGGTTGTCAAGACTTGTAGTATTTGAGGCAGTTTCTTCTCTGAAAACAAATGGAGCCCAAACCATGACCCCAAGACCAGTTACATATATCTTGGAGTGTCCTGCAGTGTGGGAAGAAGAATGTATCTCTGTGAACACAGATTTTCCTGGGCTCTCACTGCACACATAGCACCTTGTCCTACGTGTGTGGCGCACAGAGGAAACGTAAAAATTGAGGTCCTCATACGATAGAATTAAAACCTGAAATTCAAGTGAGGTGCTGAGCATTCATGAAGTATATTCTATCCTTGGACTTTGAAAATATCTATTCAGAAGGACCTAGAAGTTGAGGCTTGAATGAGGATTTTTTAGACTCCCAAGGATTCCTCGCTGGGACAAGGTGGCATATCCACTGGCTTCTGGTCCTCAGCCCATCTCTTTTCACTCCAGTTCTGCATGGCAGAGTAAAGGGCATCATGTGGTCACATCTAAACACCCAGACCATATATCCAAGTGCCAGTCATACCTCCTGCAATGACCTGTCCTTTGGCCACCACTCTATCCAAACCTAGCAGTGGGTTACATCCTCAGAGGGGTACACCCAAGGAAGAGAACCACATGACCCCAGGCATAGGCTTGAAGGTACTTGGGCTGAAAATCCCAGGGTGTAGTCTGAGACTTAAGCTAGGCATGGAGATATGGCCTTGACCTCACAGACAAGGCCAGAGAAGGGCCAAGCAGAGGCTGAAGTGTGGGCCCAGGGCAGGGTACTCTTGCTAGAGTCTAAGATTGGCATTACCCACATATATCAGGATTGGAATAACCCAACTCCTTCTAGACTCTCACACCTGGAGAGGATGGAGCATGTGAGACACTTCCAGACTTTCCCAGATCTGGACCAGGAACTACAGAACCTACAAGTGAGCATTCTCTGAAAAGGCAGGGATAGACATTGAGTATCTTTTCCACCCAAAGACTTCACCCCTGGAGTTTTACTAATCTAGTAGCTACCTTCTCTCACATTACTCCCTACAGAACACCCATTTCTTTAAGACTTTATTTATTTATCTGACAGAGACAGCGAGAGAGGGAACACAAGCAAGGGGAGTAGGAGAGGGAGAAGCAGGCTTCCCACTGAGCAAGGAGCCTGATGCAGAGCTTGATCCCCGGATGCTGGGTTCATGACCTGAGCCAAAGGCAGATGCCCAGCAACTGAGCTACCCAGGTGTCCCTACCCATTTTTAAAACAAGAAATAAAGACCAATGATTATATGCATCTCAGTTTGCTTCATCTGAAACCCCCTAAACTTCACCAAAAGAATTTTTTAAATTTTTTAATTAACATACATTATTTGCCCCAGGGATACAGGTCTGTGAATCATCAGGCTTACACATTTCACCCCACTCAACATAGCACACACCTTCCCCGATGTCCATAACCCCCCCCACCAAAAGAATTTTTAAAAAGACAAACTTTCAAGGAAGGGAGGACAAGAAAGCAAAGGTAGCATCCAAGTTTTGGAATTGGAAATCAGGTGTTCCAGCAGTCTTTGACTTAGCTGACAGGAACAAGCCAAATCCTGTACTGGCCTTTCAGAAAGCTGAGAACCAATGCACTTTGCACCACACTGTCTTCAAAAGGCAAAGAAACTAATAACACAAGGGGTCTCCAAATCCAGAAGTGAAGAGTGGAGGAGACTTGGTGGGAACTATGGACAAAGAAGATGCTAACAGAGCTAGGTCTGCAAGAACTTAGCTTTCATGGAAATTCTTTAAAAGGCACCTCCTTCAGGCAGATAAACTGCCTGGGCGGGGAGGGAGGGGTGGGAACCCTTCTAGGTAGGAGGAATTAGAAAACCAAGCACTATCCAGTAGGTGAAGTAATTACAAAGAGCCACCCCTTCCAGGGTCTGCTTCTTGGGGAAGAGTGCATGTGCCTAATTCCAGCCCCGCTTATCAACCTCCAGCTCGCTGCCATCCTCCCAGGCAGGTTTGTGCAATGCAAGATCTGCAGGGTTTATGCTGAATCCCCGCACCCTGTCCCCAACCCCAGCCTCTCCCCCCAAACCAGGTGACTGTCCCCTCCATCCTGGCAAAGACACACCCAGTACTGCACTGACATCCCCAGAATAGGGTGTTGTAAACTCTCAGAGAAGAGATGCCAGTGAATAACGGTTCCACTTCATGTTATGGAAGCAATTTGCACTGTGCTTTGTTTTATGTGGTTTGTGCTTTGTGCCCCGTATATTTAATTTTCTTACCTATAAATACCTGAGTGCGTGTTTCCTAAAATCAAAATCTTTCTATTACCTAATCACAGTGTATTTAATAAAATGAAAATACTGAGCATCATTGATCTGATACTAGTATCTAATACCAATTCCAAGTATAAAAGTTCCTTGTCGTCACAAAAATACTCTTTAGAAGCTTCTTTTTTTTCTGGATCCTTCCAGTCCAGGATTAGGCATTGCACAGAGTTCTAAAAATGAATAGTGTCTTGTTGAGGATGTTTCCACTGGTGGTAAAACCATAAAGAAGTTAAAGAGACTGTTCAGCACGGAAGTCTCTATAGCGACTGCTTTTGCGGGGCACTAGGGGAGTGGGGGAGGGAGGGGCATTCAGGAATCTGCTAAGTTACCAAGAAAAATTTACTTCATACTCTGTGTGGTGGTTTCTCAAACGTTTTTTATCTCTCTTCTTTAAAGAGTACATATTCATTTCATACACTTTCCAAATGAACAGGGTATTTCACGTTTTGTTTTAAAGTCTGCTTTAGGTAGAGAATAGCTAAGTCACTTAGTTAAATCAGCTCCTGTTCTTAGCTTGATAGCCTTAGAAATTATTTCTACCTTAAGAGTTACTTGGTGTTAGGAAAGAAGCATGGTCTTTCTGTGAAACAGCCCAGGGCTAAGGTAATTGGCTCCATGATTTACTAATCTGGGACTGGGAGCCTCCTTTCCCTAATCTGAAAAATTAAGATAATATCTACTTCAGAGCTTTATGATTTAAAAAGGTAAATGTATATAGTGCTAAGATACCTGTTTCATAGGACATTACCCAAAAAGATACATTGTCCCTTCCCACTACCTATCCTGTCTCAATTCATTGATAAGATATGGAGGAAGATTTTATCAGACTTTTATTTCCAGTTTTCATTTCCCAAGTCAAAAACTGACACACACACACACACACATACTTATGGTTGCTTAGGAAATAAGATCTTTTGATACAGAGGTATAAGTCTAATTTATTTTTTGTTTTGTTTCATTATTTTTAAAATTTTCTAAATTATTTTTTTATCATGTTATTTTAGTCACCATACAGTGCATCATTAGTTTTTGATGTAGTGTTCCATGATTCATTGTTTGCGTGTAACACCCAGTACTCCATGCAATCCATGCCCTCCTTAATACCCATCACCAGACTCACCCATTCCCTCACCTGCTTCCTCTCTAAAAACCTCGGTTTGATTTCCCAGGGTCCATAGTCTCTCATGGTTCATGCCCCCTTCTAATTCCTTCCCTTCATTTTTCCCTTCCTTCTCCTAATGCCTTCCTTGTTATTCCTTACGTTCCACAAATAAGTGAAACTATATAATCTCCTCCAAATCCATCCATGTTGATGCAAATGTTGGGTGATTATCCTTTCTGATGGCCGAGTAATATTCCATTGTGTGGACCACATCTTTATCCATTCATTTGTTGAAGGGCATCTTGGCTCCTTCCACAGTTTGGCTATTGTGGACATTGCTGCTATGAACATTGAGGTGCATGTGGCCCTTCTTTTCACTACATCTGTATCTTTGGGGTAAATACCCAATATGCAATTGTTGTGTCATGAGGTAACTCTATTTTTAACTTCCAGAGGACTCTCCACGCTGTTTTCCAAAGTGTTTGTACCAACACGCATTCCCACCAACAGTGTAAGAGAGTTCCCCTTTCTCCACAATCTCTCCAACATTTATTGTTTCTTCTCTTGTCAATTTTTGCCATTGTAACTGGTATAAGTTGATTATCTCAGTGTGGTTTTGATTTGAATTTCCCTGATGGCTAATGATGTTGGAAATTTTTTCATGTGTCTGTTAACCATTTGTATGTCTTCTTTGGAAGAGTGTCTGTTCATGTCTTCTGTCCATTTTTTTGACTTGATTTTTTGGGTGTTGAGTTTGAGAAGTTCTTTATAGATCTTGGATACCAGCCTTTTATCTGTAGGGTCATTTGCAAAGATCTTCTCCCATTCCGTGGGTTGTCTCTTTGTTTTGTTGACTGTTTCCTTTGCTGTGCAGAAGCTTTTTATCTTGTTGAAGTCCCAAAAGTACATTTTCGCTTTTGTTTCCCTTGCCTTTAGAGATGTGTTTTGAAGAAGTTGCTTATTTCTTTTTTCCTTATCTTTTCCGGTATTTTTTATTTCATCCACATTCAGAGGATGGAAATTTTTTTCATCAAACTCTGATCTGTTGAATGAAAGAATCTCCTGGTCTGTATGTAATAGATGTTAAAATTGGTTCGAGAGTCACCTTCAAGATTTTAAAAATCATGCTGGACTTAAATATAAAGTGACTTGGGGAAGATTTCCCTGTTTTTCTACTTTTGGAAATATTTGTAGAAGATTGTAATTATCTGTTCCGTGAAAATCCTAGGGAACTCACTCTTGAACGATGTGATTTGTGTATACTTGCATATGTGTCAATGTGTATATTTGAGGTTTATAGATTTTTGGTTCGATTATGTTAATGATTACATATGCATTCAGGTGTTTCTTCACTATTCTCTTTTCTATAAGAATTTCCAGTTCATCTAAATTTTCAGAATATTAGCATAAAAATTTTAAATGTATTATTATTTATTTTAAATCCCTGCTCTGTGGTAATTTCCCCTTTTTGTCTTTTCACTCAATCTTGCCCAATTTATTTATAGATTTTCAAACAGAAGACTCTGTTGATTTATTGCTTTTTAACTATTGCATCTTTTTAAAATTTCTACATTTAATATTTCATTCATGCTTCTTTGTACAAAAATATTCTGTTATTCTTTAGCCAATTTATTAAGTTGTATTCAGAGATTATTATTTTTTGGCATTTACTTTTTTATAAGTGGATTGTTTGATTCCTTTATTGTAATGATTTAGGAGTATCAAGATGGATATGCATTTTTTTCATTGCTATTCCATTCTAGGCATTTTCTAATTTTCATTTTCATTTGTTCTTTTCTCCTGCAAGTTTTCTTTTTAAGGTGAGCTTTTAAACTTCTAAATATATAGGGCTTTTTGAGTAGTCTTCTAGCTATTGATTTTTAACTATTATGTCAGAAAATACAACCTATATAACAGTTTCCTGAAACCTGTTGAGACTTGCTTTCTGGCACAATGCATGATCAATTTTCATAAATACTCCCTATGTGAGTAAGAAAAATGTTTATTACTCAATTGTTACATGTTTATTAAATCAAACTTAATTATATTTTTTCATACATTCCATATTTTTGCCAAGTTTTTCTCTGTTTTACCTACCAGTTGTTAAGATACATGTCACAAATTCTTTCAATATGATTGTGGAATTATAATTATATTGTGTAATTCTCCAATTTGTTTTATATATTTTGAGGATACCTTATTCACACAGTTTTTATGTACCATAAAAACTGTCTCATTACGTTGGCTATGATTAGGACATTTGGATTTAATTTTCCCATCTTATTTTGTAGTTTCTACTCAACCTGTTTGTATACACTTTTTTCTCATCTTGAGCTTCATTTTTAATTGATTGACATTTTTATTACATATTTCCCTCCAATACTTTATAAGTATTATCAAGTATTTCTATTATTTTAGGGTTTGCCTTAAATAACACCATACAAAAGTAATCAATATGTCTTCCTCTTCTTAATCAAAAGAACTCAGAACACTTTCACTCAGATGTCTCCCTTTTATCATACATTTTAATCCAGATTTTTAGTTCTTTTTAACCATCACATTTAATACTGACGTTTGGTCATTAGCATGGCCAATATGAGAGTAGTTGTGTTTTTGTTTTGTTTTTTCCCCAGTCAGTGTTTGATTATATTTACTTATATGATTTACCAATTTATTTGTTCATTATTCCATTTTTCATCTCTGTCCTTCCTTATAGACTCAGTTTTCTTCCCTATGTAGTTTGCTCTGTAAACTACAAATCTTCCCTGGTGAATGTCTATTGTTAACATTCATTTGTTTCTTGTCCCAAAATGTCTTTATTGCAACTTGTTTGTAAGTGATAGTTAAGGTTGAACTAAATTTTACTTGACAGATCTTTGAAAAGGTACTGTTTTCTGGCTTCTATTTTTGTTACTCAAAAGTCCATTATTTCTTCTCATGTGATTTGTTCTTTTTCTCTAAATTATTTCAAGTATTTCTTTGCATCTGGTGTGGAGCACTGCTTAGAATTCATTCACCTTCTTGAATTGCAGTAGTTGTGTCTTTCATTGATTATAAAATACTTCAATCATTATTCCTTGAGTATTATTCTCCTCCATTCTCTCTTTCATTCTAAATTTTGAGTCAGTACATCTTAGATCTCATTCTTTTCTCCATTTCTGTCATTTTTCTATCCCTTTGTTTCTCTGTGTACATCATTTTGGACAATTAATTCAGAACCAATCTCAACTTCACTCATTCTCTCCTTAACTTTAACCAATTCACTGTATAATTTTCCATTGAATTTTTTATTTTGATTATATTTTATCTTACTTTTGTATGTGTTTTCCTCCAAATATGCCTATTATTATCTGATAAGATTTGTTTATCATTTTTATAATACTTTGTTCCTTTTCCATGTTATTAATTCTAGTTCCTATTTCTGTTAACATTTTATGTATACGTATGCATATATAACATTCCTTAATAATTCTAGTATCTGAAATCTTAAGTGCATACTACTGATATTTATCAATGTTGATGACTGTTGTTCATGATGGCTTGCTTTCATTTGTGTTTTTTAATTTCTGTCAATTTTGTTGAAAGGGCTTTATCTGGGGTAGCTTTGACATCCTGGGTTAAGGGTTTGTCTCTCCAGAAAGGATTTCTGTTGACATTCTTCAGATGCCTAAGGGCTACCAAACCTGAGGACCTCTTTATATCTTGGCTTGACTTTTTCCAGATGATACAGGTGAATAAGAAACTTTTCTGCTATTCAAATCCATAACCAAAACAGACTGAATTCTTTGTTACCTGTCTTTGCCAACAGAGATTTTTAAGCCTACCTTTCCACTGAGTGAGAATGAGCTCTTCAGGGATCTCTATGTTACACCAGAGGGTCTTGATTCCAACTCTTCATTGCTCAGCCTAAGTCCTACTCTATTCCTGAAAAGTTCTTAAAAGATAAGACCCTTCATTCCCAAGATGTGCTAATGCTCTCGAAAGACCCATAGATTTAGTGACTATACACTAGTCTAGTTTCATATTCTTTGTGTGTGATTTTTGGTCCTCATGAATTTTTATTATTTTAATTTAATTTAATTTAACTTAATTTAATTTTATTATTTTACTTTGTGAGCTGAGCTATGCATTTGAGAAAATGTTTCTCTTATTTTCTCATTTATTTCCAGATTACTTTCAAATGACCTTATTTGCCACACTGTAAAAAATAGAAACTTGTACTGATTTTTTCTTTTCTTTTTCTTTTTTTTTTTTTTTTTTAGTAGTTGGACATGGTTGCATTTTTAAAGGTTTTTTTTTTTTTTAAAGATTTTATTTATTTGACAGAGAGAGATCACAAGTGGGCAGAGAGGCAAGCAGAGAGAGAGAGAGGAGGAAGCAGGCCCCCTGCAGAGCAGAGAGCCCGATGCAGGACTCGATCCCAGGACCCTGAGATCACGACCTGAGCTGAAGGCAGAGGCTTGACCCACTGAGCCACCCAGGTGCCCCTTGTACTGATTTTCTTACTTTTCCATTCTAGACCCATTCTCTGGTTGTCTTTTTTGTTTTCTTGCCTTATCAACCATCCCAGCTACAATAGTAGCCACCACAGCAGTAACCTCTCTCATCCTCTCAAGATCAAGCTCCTTTTAGGGTCAAATTATCTAGACCCCTGTCTGAAAGGTTTCCTTCATTCAGACAACAAAAGTCTTGACAATAGCACAGCTAAAACTCATCTGCATTTCATTTATTGTCCATGATTCTTGTCAGCCTAATGTTGTTCTCAAATTCACAGATGGATATGGGAGAGGAAGGGGGAGGCAGTGGTGTCAACAAGTTTTAGGACAGAATTTAATAACAAGTTTGCCTTTTTAACTCAGCTAAGTTACTTGGGTTGAAGAAATGTAATAAATGCCCCAAATTTGGCTGAAATTGATGCAATAAGTAACCAAACAGGCAGTTCAAAAAAGAAGTGTTTGAGTTACAATATAACCAGATAGCACAT
Organism: Enhydra lutris kenyoni; assembly: GCF_002288905.1. NCBI lineage: Eukaryota > Metazoa > Chordata > Mammalia > Carnivora > Mustelidae > Enhydra > Enhydra lutris. The sequence continues at coordinate 9,410,937 of NW_019154131.1, forward strand.
AAAGTGGGATTTTTAAATAAAGAGATATATATTCTGAGACCTTATCTGAGACTCCTAAGAGCTCTTGAAGGGGAAAAAAACTTCTAACTGAGGTGGGGGGTGGGGGATTAACATTAACATAAGGTTTTCCTGACAGCTTGTCTCAAAATTCACATTTAGTCGTCAATCAATATCCTTTCAAAATCTTTATTTTGAAAAGTTGGGAAAGATCTGATGAATTTCCAGTACATCATTAGTTTAAAAATTTACACAACCATACATGAAAGTACCCCTCTTGATGCACACAAACATATGAATGTCACCAATGTACAATAGATGTTCATAGAGGTACTCAGTTACTCAACAAATAAAATTAATATGCATTCTTTCAGACACACTGTAGTCACATCTGGACTCTTTCATACAAATTTACTCCAAATTATCAAATCTATGCCATAAATTTGCAGTGAATGACTAGCTAATGAATTTTCTACAAAAGGACTAAAAAGTATTCATATCTGTTATTTCAAACATGTGAAAAGTAAACTCTCACACCTGTCAAGAAGCACAGGTCTTGACAGAAGTAACAAGATACTCATTTCTGTACCTACCCCACCCAAAGTGCCTTGTTTCCTATTCAAATAAGAGTAAAGGAGTACTTTACCTCAAAGCTTCTAGAAAGTTAACCTATGTTTGTTCTGTTTCCTTAATTCTCACTCAGTAATCAACCCACATCTGCAATCTCTATTGTCAATATCCCAAATATTCTGTCCTGGATAAGGCCAATAAACCCATGTTTTGCTGAATCTAGTGATCGTCATCCCCATTTGTGACTGTTTGCCCATCTTCTTCTATCTGATTTTCATTATACTCTCTTCTCCTCCTTCCATCCAGGTCCCCTTTCTGTCTCTCCCTTAACTGTTGCTGCATTCCTGGGCTCTGACCTATTTTATTCTCAAACTACAGGATCTAACTAATATAGAGTTTTAACTAAACCTTGCCTATCAACACTTTCTAAATCTCTACCACCAGCTAAGATTTTTTCCTCTTGCACTCAAGACTTGGATAATTCTGGATAATTTTCGATATATGTCCTGTATCTCGGGCTATGCAAGACCCAAAGTGAGATTATTTTTCCTGAACTCCATGCCTGCAAGTAAACAGTAACATTATCCTTTACCCATCAAGCCAGATATTTAATGAAGAATCATCCACTCTGGGAGGAGAAGTCAAGATGGCGGAGAAGTAGCAGGCTGAGACTACTTCAGGTAGCGGGAGATCAGCTAGATAGCTTATCTAAAGATTGCAAACACCTACAAATCCAAAGGGAGATCGAAGAGAAGAAGAACAGCAACTCTAGAAACAGAAAATCAACCACTCTCTGAAAGGTAGGACTGGCGGAGA